>NW_027189400.1:0-224647 GCF_040958095.1 Procambarus clarkii | reverse complement strand
TGTTGGGCATAAAAAAAGTCGTAATTTCAAACTGCGAATACGTGCAGAGAGCCAGAATTTGGCTCCAAAATATGGTTTAGGCCTCGAAGTTGGGATGTTTGGGATATTTTGAAAACTGCAGGATAGTTTGTGCTAAATGTGACTCACTGCCGCTTTCAGTACTTGGCATATGTTGGGTATAAAAATCGTAATATCAAACTTCGAATACTTGCAGAGAGCGAAAATTTGGTTCCAAAATAAGACTCAGGCCTCGAAATTGGGATATTGGGATATTTTGAAAACTGCAGGGGAGTTTGTGCAAAATGTGACTCACTGCTGCTTTCAGTACCTGGAATATGTTGGGTATAAAAAGTCGTAATTTCAAACTGCGAATACGTGCAGAGAGCCAGAATTTGGCTTCAAAATATTTCTCAGGCCTCGAAATTAGCATGTTTGGGATATTTTGAAAACTGCAGGGAGGTTTGGGACAAATGTGACCAAATGCCGCTTTCAGTACTTGGCATATGTTGAGTATAAAATTTGCAATTAAAAACTGCTAATACGTGCAGAGACCCAGAATTTGGCTCCAAATTATGGTTCAGGCCTCGAAATTGGGATATTTGGGATATTTCGAAAACTGCAGGGGAGTTTGTGGGAAATGTGACTCACTGCCGCTTTCAGGACTTGGCATATGTTGGGTATAAAAAGTCGTAATTTTAATCTGCGAATACGTGCATAGAGCCAGAATTTGACTCCAAAATATGGCTCAGGCCTTGAAATTGGGATGTTTGGGATATTCTGAAAACTGCAGGGAGGTTTGGGACAAAAGTGACGAAACGCCGCTTTCAGTACTTGGCATATGTTGGGTATATAAATTCATAATTTCAAACTGCGAATACGTGCAGAGAGCCAGAATTTGGCTCCAAAATATAGCTCAGGCCTCGAAATTAGGATATTTGGGATATTTCGAGAACTGCAGGGGAGTTTGTGCAAAATGTGACACACTGCCGCTTTCAGTACTTGGCATATGTTGGGTATAAAATCGTAATATCAAACTGCGAATACGTGCATAGAGCCAGAATTTGGCTCCAAAATATGGCTCATGCCTCGAAATTGGGATGTTTGGGATATTTTGAAAACTGCTGGGGGGTTGGGACAAATGTTACCAAACGCCGCTTTCAGTACTTGGCATATATTGGGTATAAAAAATTCGTAATTTCAAACTGCGAATACGTGCAGAGAGCCAGAGTTTGGCCCAAAATATGGCTCAGGTCTCAAAATTGGGATATTTGGGATATTTTGAAAACTGCAGGGGGGTTTGGGACAAATTTGACCAAAAGCCGCTTTCAGAACTTTGCATATGTTGGGTATAAAAAGTCCTAATTTCAAACTGCGAATACGTGCAGAGTGCTTGAATTTGGCTCCAAAATATGGCTCAGGTGTCGAAATTGAGATATTTGGGATATTTCGAAAACTGCAAGGGAGTTTGTGCAAAATGTGACTCACTGCCGCTTTCAGGACTTGGCATATGTTTGAATAAATAGTCGTAATTTCAAACTGCGAATACGTGCAGAGAGCCAGAATTTGGCTCCAAAATATGGCTCAGGCGTCGAAATTGGGATGTTTGAGATACTTTGAAAACTGCAGTGAGGTTTGGGACAAATATGACCAAACGTCGCTTACAGTACTTGGCATATGTTGGGTATATAAAGTCGTAATTTCAATCTGCGAATACGTGCAGAGAGCCAGAATTTGGCTCCCAAATATTGCTCAGGCCTCGAAATAGGGATATTTGGGATATTTTGAAAACTGCAGTGCAGTTTGTGTGAAATGTGACTCACTGCCGCTTTCAGGACTTGGCATATGTTGGGCATAAAATGTCGTAATTTCAAACCGCGAATACATGCATAGAGCCAGAATTTGGCTCCAAAATATGGCTCAGGCCTCGAAATTGGGATGTTTGGGATATTTTGAAACTGCAAGGAGGCTTGGGACAAATGTAACGAAACGCCACTTTCAGTACTTGGCATATGTTGGGTATATAAAGTCGTAATTTCAAACTGCGAATACGTGCAGAGAGCCAGAATTTTGCTCCAAAATATGGATCAGGCCTCAAAATTGGGATATTTGGGATATTTCGAAAACTGCAGGGGAGTTTGTGTGAAATGTGACTCACTGCCGCTTTCAGGGCTTGGCATATGTTATGTATAAAATATCGTAATTTCAAACCGCGAATACGTGCATAGAGCCAGAATTTGGCTCCATAATATTGCTCAGGCCTCGAAATTGGGATGTTTGGGATATTTTGAAAACTGCAGGGGGGGTTTGGGACAAATGTTACCAAACGCCGCTTTCAGTACTTGGCATATATTGGGTATAAAAAATTCGTAATTTCAAACTGCGAATACGTGGAGAGAGCCAGATTCTGGCTCCAAAATAAGGCTCAGGCCTCGAAATTGGGATGTTTGGGATATTTCGAAAACTACAGGGGAGTTTGTGCAAAATGTGACTCACTGCCGCTTTCAGTACTTGGCATATGTTGGGTATAAAATCGTAATATTAAACTGTGAATACGTGCAGAGAGCCAGAATTTGGCTCCCAAATATTGCTCAGGCCTCGAAATTGGGATATTTGGGATATTTTGAAAACTGCAGTGCAGTTTGTGTGAAATGTGTCTCACTGCCGCTTTCAGGACTTGGCATATGTTGGGTATAAAATATCGTAATTTCAAACCGCGAATACGTGCATAGAGCCAGAATTTGGCTCCAAAATATGGCTCAGGCCTCGAAATTGGGAAGTTTGTGATATTTTGAAAACTGCAGGGGGGGTTTGGGACAAATGTTACCAAACGCCGCTTTCAGTACTTGGCATATATTGGGTATAAAAAATTCGTAATTTCAAACTGCGAATACGTGGAGAGAGCCAGAGTCTGGCTCCAAAATAAGGCTCAGGCCTCGAAATTGGGATGTTTGGGATATTTCGAAAACTACAGGGGAGTTTGTGCAAAATGTGACTCACTGCCGCTTTCAGTACTTGGCATATGTTGGGTATAAAATCGTAATATTAAACTGCGAATACTTGGAGAGAGCCAGAATTTGGCTCCATAATATGGCTCAGGCCTCGATATTGGGATATTTGGGATATTTCGAAAACTGCAGGGGAGTTTGTACAAAATTTGACTCACTGCCGCTTTCAGGACTTGGCATATGTTGGGTATAAAAAGTCGTAATTTCAAACTGCGAATACGTGCATAAAGCCAGAATTTGGCTGAAAAATATTGCTCTGTCCTCGAAATTGGGATGTTTGGGATATTTTGAAAACTGCAGGGGGGTTTGGGACCAAAGAGACGAAACGCCGCTTTCAGAACTTGGCATATGTTGCGTATAAAAAGTTGTAATTTCAAACTGCGAATACATGCAGAGAGCTTGAATTTGGCTCCAAAATATGGCTCAGGCCTCGAAAGTGGGATGTTTGGGATATTTTGAAAACTGCAGGGGAGTTTGTGCAAAATGTGACTCACTGCTGCTTTCAGTACTTGGCATATGTTGGGTATAAAAAGTCGTAATTTCAAACTGCGAATACGTGCAGAGAGCCAGAATTTGGCTCGAAAATATTGCTCAGGCCTCGAAATTGGGATATTTGGGATATTTCGAAAACTGGAAGGAAGTTTGTGCAAAATGTGACTTACTGCCGCTTTCAGGAATTGGCATATGTTGGGTATAAAAAGTCGTAATTTCAATCTGCGAATACGTGCATAGAGCCAGAATTTGGCTCCAAAATATGGCTCAGGCCTCGAAATTTGGATATTTGGGATATTTCGAAAACTGCAGGGGAGTTTGTGCGAAATGTGACTCACTGCCGGTTTCAGGACTTGGCATATGTTGGGTATAAAATATCGTAATTTCAAGCCTCGAATACGTGCATAGAGCCAGAATTTGGCTCCAAAATATGGCTCAGGCCTCGAAATTGCGATGTTTGAGATATTTTGAAAACTGCAGGAGGGTTTGGGACAAAGGTTACCAAACGGCGCTTTCAGTACTTGGCATAAATTGGGTATAAAAAAGTCGTAATTTCAAACTGCGAATACGTGCAGAGAGCCAGAATTTGGCTCAAAAATATGGCTCAGGCCTCAAAATTGGGATATTTATGATATTTCGAAAATTGCAGGGGAGTTTGTGCAAAATGTGACTCACTGCCGCTTTCAGTACTTGGCATATGTTGGGTATAAAAATCCTAATATCAAACTGCGAATACGTGCAGAGAGCCAGAATTTGGCTCCAAAATATGGCTGAGGCCTCGATATTGTGATGTTTGGGATATTTTGAAAACTGCAGGGAGGTTTGGGACAAATGTAACCAAACGCCGCTTTCAGTACTTGACATATATTGGGTATAAAAAAGTCGTAGTTTCAAACTGCGTATACGTGCAGAGAGCCAGAATTTGGCTCCAAAATATGGCTCAGTCCTCGAAATTGGGATATTTGGGATATTTCGAAAACTGCAGGGGAGTTTGTGCGAAATGTGACTCACTGCCGCTTTCAGGGCTTGGCATATGTTGGGTATAAAATGTCGTCATTTCAAACCACGAATACATGCATAGAGCCAGAATGTGGCTCCAAAATTTGGCTCAGGCCTCGAAATAGGGATGTTTGGGATATTTTGAAAACTACAGTGGGGGGATTGGGACAAATGTGACCAAATGCCGCGTTCAGTACTTGGCATATGTTAGGCATAAAAAAGTCGTAATTTCAAAGTGCGAATACGTGCAGAGAGCCAGCATTTGGCTTCCAAAATATGGCTCAGTCCTCGAAATTGGGATATTTGGGATATTTCGAAAACTGCAGGGGAGTTTGTGCGAAATGTGACTCACTGCCGCTTTCAGTACTTGGCATATGTTGGGTATAAAATCGTAATATTAAACTGCGAATACTTGGAGAGAGCCAGAATTTGGCTCCATAATATGGCTCAGGCCTCGATATTGGGATATTTGGGATATTTCGAAAACTGCAGGGGAGTTTGTGCGAAATGTGACTCACTGCCGCTTTCAAGACTTGGCATATGTTGGGTATAAAATATCGTAATTTCAAACCGCGAATACGTGCATAGAGCCAGAATTAGGCTCCAAAATATGGCTCAGGCCTCAAAATTGGGATGTTTTGGATATTTTGAAAACTGCTGGGAGGTTTGGGACAAATATAACCAAACGCCACTTTCAACACTTGGCATATGTTGGGTATAAAAAATTCGTAATTTCATACTGCGAATACGTGCATAGAGCCAGAATTTGGCTCCAAAATATGCTCAGTCCTCGAAATTGGGTAGTTTGGGATATTTTGAAAACTGGGGGGTTTGGGACAAATATGACCAAACGCTGCTTACAGAACTTGGCATATGTTGGTTATAAAAAGTAGGAATTTCAAACTGCGAATACGTGCAGAGAGCTTGAATTTGGCTCCAAAATATGGCTCAGGCCTTGAAAGTGGGATGTTTGGGATATTTTGAAAACTGCAGGGGAGTTTGAGCAAAATGTGACTCACTGCCGCTTTCAGTATTTGGCATATGTTGGGTATAAAAAGTCGTAATTTCATACTGCGAATACGTGCAGAGAGCCAGAATTTGGCTCCAAAATATGGCTCAGGCCTCAAAATTGGGATGTTTGGGATATTTTGAAAACTGCAGGGGGTTTGGGACAAATGTGACCAAACGCCGCTTTCAGTACTTGGCATACGTTGGGTATAAAAAAGTCGTAATTTCAAACTGCGAATACGTGCAGAGAGCCAGAGTTTGGCTCAAAATATGGCTCACACCTCGAAATTGGGATGTTTGGGATATTTCGAAAACTGCAGGGGAGTTTGTGCAAAATGTGACTCACTGCCCTTTTCAGTACTTGGCATATGTTGGGTATAAAAATTCGTAATTTCAAACTGCGAATACGTGCATAGAGCCAGAATTTGGCTCCAAAATATTGCTCAGTCCTTGAAATTGGGATGTTTGGGATATTTTGAAAACTTCACGGACGGTTTGGGAAAAATGTGACCAAACGCCGCATTCAGTACTTGGCATATGTTGGGCATAAAAAAGGTCGTAATTTCAAACTGCGAATACGTACAATGAGCCAGAATTTGGCTCCAAAATATTGCTCAAGCCTCGAAATTGGGATATTTGTGATATTTCGAAAACTGCAGGGGAATTTGTGCGAAATGTGACTCACTGCCACTTTCAGTACTTGACATATGTTGGGTATAAAAAAGTCGTAATTTCAAACTGTGAATACGTGCAGAGAGCCTGAGTTTGGCTCCAAAATATGGCTCTCGCCTCGAAATTGGGATTTTTGGGTATTTCGAAAACTGCAGGGGAATTTGTGCAAAATGTGACTCACTGGCGCTTTCAGTACTTGGCATATGTTGGGTATAAAAATCGTAATATCAAACTGCGAATACGTGCATAGAGCCAGAATTTGGCACCAAAATATTACTCAGTCCTCGAAATTGGGTAGTTTGGGATATTTTGAAAACTGCAGGGGGGTTTGGGACAAATATGACCAAACGCTGCTTACAGAACTTGACATATGTTGGGTATAAAAAGTCATAATTTCAAACTGCGAATACGTGCAGAGAGCTTGAATTTGGCTCCAAAATATGGCTCAGGCCATGCAAGTGGGATGTTTGGGATATTTTGAAAACTGCAGGGGAGTTTGAGCAAAATGTGACTCACTGCCGCTTTCAGTATTTGGCATATGTTGGGTATAAAAAGTCGTAATTTCATACTGCGAATACGTGCAGAGAGCCAGAATTTGGCTCCAAAATATGGCTCAGGCCTCAAAATTGGGATATTTGGGATATTTCGAAAACTGCAGGGGAGTTTGTGGGAAATGTGACTCACTGCCGCTTTCAGGACTTGGCATATGTTGGGTATAAAAATCGTAATTTTAACCTGCGAATACGTGCATAGAGCCAGAATTTGGCTCCAAAATATGGCTCAGGCCTTGAAATTGGGATGTTTGGGATATTCTAAACTGCAGGGAGGTTTGGGACAAAAGTGACGAAACGCCGCTTTCAGTACTTGGCATATGTTGGGTATATAAATTCATAATTTCAAACTGCGAATACGTGCAGAGAGCCAGAATTTGGCTCCAAAATATAGCTCAGGCCTCGAAATTAGGATATTTGGGATATTTCGAAAACTGCAGGGGAGTTTGTGCAAAATGTGACTCACTGCCGCTTTCAGTACTTGGCATATGTTGGGTATAAAAATCGTAATATCAAACTGCGAATACGTGCATAGAGCCAGAATTTGGCTCCAAAATATGGCTCATGCCGCGAAATTGGGATGTTTGGGATATTTTGAAAACTGCAGGGAAGTTTGGGACAAATGTGACCAAACGCCACTTTCAGTACTTGGCATATGTTGGGTATAAAAAGTCGTAATTTCAAACTGTGTATACGTGCAGAGAGCCAGAATTTGGCTCCAAAATATGGCTCAGGCCTCAAAATAGGGATATTTAGTATATTTCGAAAAATGCAGTGGAGTTTGTGCGAAATGTGACTCACTGCCGCTTTCAGGGCTTGGCATATGTTGGGTATAAAATATCGTAATTTCAAACCTCGAATACGTGCATAGAGCCAGAATTTGGCTCCAAAATATGGCTCAGGCCTCGAAATTGGGATGTTTGGGATATTTCGAAAACTGCTGGGGAGTTTGGGAATACGTGCAGAGAGCCAGAATTTGGCTCAAAAATATGGCTCAGGCCTCAAAATTGGGATATTTATGATATTTCGAAAATTGCAGGGGAGTTTTTGCAAAATGTGACTCACTGCCGCTTTCAGTACTTGGCATATGTTGGGTATAAAAATCGTAATATCAAACTGCGAATACGTGCAGAGAGCCAGAATTTGGCTCCAAAATATGGCTGAGGCCTCGATATTGTGATGTTTGGGATATTTTGAAAACTGCAAAGAGGTTTGGGACAAATGTAACCAAACGCCGCTTTCAGTACTTGGCATATGTTGGGTATAAAAAAGTTGTAGTTTCAAACTGCGAATACGTGCAGAGAGCCAGAATTTGGCTCCAAAATATAGCTCAGGCCTCGAAATTAGGATATTTGGGATATTTCGAAAACTGCAGGGGAGTTTGTGCAAAATGTGACTCACTGCCGCTTTCAGTACTTGGCATATGTTGGGTATAAAAATCGTAATATCAAACTGCGAATATGTGCATAGAGCCAGAATTTGGCTCCAAAATATGGCTCATGCCTCGAAATTGGGATGTTTGGGATATTTTGAAAACTGCAGGGAGGTTTGGGACAAATGTGACCAAACGCCACTTTCAGTACTTGGCATATGTTGGGTATAAAAAAATCGTAATTTCAAACTGTGTATACGTGCAGAGAGCCAGAATTTGGCTCCAAAATATGGCTCCAAAATATGGCTCAGGCCTCAAAATAGGGATATTTAGTATATTTCGAAAAATGCAGTGGAGTTTGTGCGAAATGTGACTCACTGCCGCTTTCAGGGCTTGGCATATGTTGGGTATAAAATGTCGTAATTTCAAACCGCGAATACGTGCAGAGAGCCAGAATTTGGCTCCAAAATATGGCTCATGCCTCGAAATTGGGATGTTTGGGATATTTTGAAAACTGCAGGGGGTTTGGGACAAATGTTACTAAACGCCGCTTTCAGTACTTGGCATAAATTGGGTATAAAAAGTCGTAATTTCAAACTGCGAATACGTGCAGAGAGCCAGAATTTGGCTCAAAAATATGGCTCAGGCCTCAAAATTGGGATATTTATGATATTTCGAAAATTGCAGGGGAGTTTGTGCAAAATGTGACTCACTGGCGTTTTCAGTACTTGGCATATGTTGGGTATAAAAATCCTAATATCAAACTGCGAATACGTGCAGAGAGCCAGAATTTGGCTCCAAAATATGGCTGAGGCCTCGATATTGTGATGTTTGGGATATTTTGAAAACTGCAGGGAGGTTTGGGACAAATGTAACCAAACGCCGCTTTCAGTACTTGGCATATGTTGGGTATAAAAAAGTCGTAGTTTCAAACTGCGTATACGTGCAGAGAGCCAGAATTTGGCTCCAAAATATGGCTCAGTCCTCGAAATTGGGATATTTGGGATATTTCGAAAACTGCAGGGGAGTTTGTGCGAAATGTGACTCACTGCCGCTTTCAGGGCTTGGCATATGTTGGGTATAAAATGTCGTCATTTCAAACCACGAATACATGCATAGAGCCAGAATTTGGCTCCAAAATTTGGCTCAGGCCTCGAAATAGGGATGTTTGGGATATTTTGAAAACTACAGTGGGGGGATTGGGACAAATGTGACCAAATGCCGCGTTCAGTACTTGGCATATGTTAGGCATAAAAAAGTCGTAATTTCAAACTGCGAATACGTGCAGAGAGCCAGCATTTGGCTCCAAAATATGGCTCAGTCCTCGAAATTAGGATATTTGGGATATTTCGAAAACTGCAGGGGAGTTTGTGCGAAATGTGACTCACTGCCGCTTTCAAGACTTGGCATATGTTGGGTATAAAATGTCGTAATTTCAAACCGCGAATACGTGCATAGAGCCAGAATTTGGCTCCAAAATATGGCTCAGGCCTCGAAATTGGGATGTTTGGGATATTTTGAAAACTGCAGGGGGGTTTGGGACAAATGTTACCAAACGCCGCTTCCAGTACTTGGCATATATTGGGTATAAAAAAATCGTAATTTCAAACTGCAAATACGTGCAGAGAGCCAGAGTTTGGCCCAAAATATGGCTCAGGTCTCGAAATTGGGATATTTGGGATATTTTGAAAACTGCAGGGGGGTTTGGGACAAATTTGACCAAAAGCCGCTTTCAGAACTTTGCATATGTTGGGTATAAAAAGTCCTAATTTCAAACTGCGAATACGTGCAGAGTGCTTGAATTTGGCTCCAAAATATGGCTCAGGTGTCGAAATTGAGATATTTGTTATATTTCGAAAACTGCAAGGGAGTTTGTGCAAAATGTGACTTACTGCCGCTTTCAGGACTTGGCATATGTTTGGATAAATAGTCGTAATTTCAAACTGCGAATACGTGCAGAGAGCCAGAATTTGGCTCCAAAATATGGCTCAGGCGTCGAAATTGGGATGTTTGAGATACTTTGAAAACTGCAGTGAGGTTTGGGACAAATATGACCAAACGTCGCTTACAGTACTTGGCATATGTTGGGTATATAAAGTCGTAATTTCAATCTGCGAATACGTGCAGAGAGCCAGAATTGGCTCCCAAATATTGCTCAGGCCTCGAAATAGGGATATTTGGGATATTTTGAAACTGCAGTGCAGTTTGTGTGAAATGTGACTCACTGCCGCTTTCAGGACTTGGCATATGTTGGGCATAAAATGTCGTAATTTCAAACCGCGAATACATGCATAGAGCCAGAATTTGGCTCCAAAATATGGCTCAGGCCTCGAAATTGGGATGTTTGGGATATTTTTGAAACTGCAGGAGGTTTGGACAAATGTAACCAAACGCCACTTTCAGTACTTGGCATATGTTGGGTATATAAAGACGTAATTTCAAACTGCGAATACGTGCAGAGAGCCAGAATTTTGCTCCAAAATATGGATCAGGCCTCAAAATTGGGATATATGGGATATTTCGAAAACTGCAGGGGAGTTTGTGTGAAATGTGACTCACTGCCGCTTTCAGGGCTTGGCATATGTTATGTATAAAATATCGTAATGTCAAACCGCGAATACGTGCATAGAGCCAGAATTTGGCTCCATAATATTGCTCAGGCCTCGAAATTGGGATGTTTGGGATATTTTGAAAACTGCAGGGGGGGGGGGGGGTTTGGGACAAATGTGACCAAACACCGCTTTCAGTACGTGGCATATGTTGGGCATAAAAAAGTCGTAATTTCAAACTGTGAATACTTGCAGAGAGCCAGAATTTGGCTCCCAAATATTGCTCAGGCCTCGAAATTGGGATATTTGGGATATTTTGAAAACTGCAGTGCAGTTTGTGTGAAATGTGTCTCACTGCCGCTTTCAGGACTTGGCATATGTTGGGTATAAAATATCGTAATTTCAAACCGCGAATACATGCATAGAGCCAGAATTTGGCTCCAAATAAGGCTCAGGCCTCGAAATTGGGATGTTTGGGATATTTCGAAAACTACAGGGGAGTTTGTGCAAAATGTGACTCACTGCTGCTTTCAGTACTTGGCATATGTTGGGTATAAAATCGTAATATTAAACTGCGAATACTTGGAGAGAGCCAGAATTTGGCTCCATAATATGGCTCAGGCCTCGATATTGGGATATTTGGGATATTTCGAAAACTGCAGGGGAGTTTGTACAAAATTTGACTCACTGCCGCTTTTAGGACTTGGCATATGTTGGGTATAAAAAGTCGTAATTTCAAACTGAGAATACGTGCATAAAGCCAGAATTTGGCTGAAAAATATTGCTCTGTCCTCGAAATTGGGATGTTTGGGATATTTTGAAAACTGCAGGGGGGTTTGGGACCAAAGAGACGAAACGCCGCTTTCAGAACTTGGCATATGTTGCGTATAAAAAGTTGTAATTTCAAACTGCGAATACGTGCAGAGAGCTTGAATTTGGCTCCAAAATATGGCTCAGGCCTCGAAAGTGGGATGTTTGGGATATTTTGAAAACTGCAGGGGAGTTTGTGCAAAATGTGACTCACTGCTGCTTTCAGTACTTGGCATATGTTGGGTATAAAGAGTCGTAATTTCAAACTGCGAATACGTGCAGAGAGCCAGAATTTGGCTCGAAAATATTGCTCAGGCCTCGAAATTGGGATATTTGGGATATTTCGAAAACTGGAAGGAAGTTTTGCAAATGTGACTTACTGCCGCTTTCAGGAATTGGCATATGTTGGGTATGAAAAGTCGTAATTTCAATCTGCGAATACGTGCATAGAGCCAGAATTTGGCTCCAAAATATGGCTCAGGCCTCGAAATTTGGATATTTGGGATATTTCGAAAACTGCAGGGGAGTTTGTGCGAAATGTGACTCACTGCCGGTTTCAGGACTTGGCATATGTTGGGTATAAAATATCATAATTTCAAGCCTCGAATACGTGCATAGAGCCAGAATTTGGCTCCAAAATATGGCTCAGGCCTCGAAATTGGGATGTTTGGGATATTTTGAAAACTGCAGGAGTGTTTGGGACAAAGGTTACCAAACGCCGCTTTCAGTACTTGGCATAAATTGGGTATAAAAAAGTCGTAATTTCAAACTGCGAATACGTGCAGAGAGCCAGAATTTAGCTCAAAAATATGGCTCAGGCCTCAAAATTGGGATATTTATGATATTTCGAAAATTGCAGGGGAGTTTGTGCAAAATGTGACTTACTGCCGCTTTCAGTACTTGGCATATGTTGGGTATAAAAATCCTAATATCAAACTGCGAATACGTGCCGAGAGCCAGCATTTGGCTCCAAAATTTGGCTCAGGGCTCAAAATAGGGATGTTTGGGATATTTTGAAAACTACAGTGGGGGGATTGGGACAAATGTGACCAAATGCCGCGTTCAGTACTTGGCATATGTTAGGCATAAAAAAGTCGTAATTTCAAACTGCGAATACGTGCAGAGAGCCAGCATTTGGCTCCAAAATATGGCTCAGTCCTCGAAATTGGGATATTTGGGATATTTCGAAAACTGCAGGGGAGTTTGTGCGAAATGTGACTCACTGCCGCTTTCAAGACTTGGCATATGTTGGGTATAAAATGTCGTAATTTCAAACCGCGAATACGTGCATAGAGCCAGAATTAGGCTCCAAAATATGGCTCAGGCCTCAAAATTGGGATATTTGGGATATTTTGAAAACTGCTGGGAGGTTTGGGACAAATATAACCAAACGCCGCTTTCAACACTTGGCATATGTTGGGTATAAAAAATTTGTAATTTCATACTGCGAATACGTGCATAGAGCCAGAATTTGGCTCCAAAATATTGCTCAGTCCTCGAAATTGGGTAGTTTGGGATATTTTGAAAACTGCAGGGGGGTTTGGGACAAATATGACCAAACGCTGCTTACAGAACTTGGCATATGTTGGTTATAAAAAGTAGGAATTTCAAACTGCGAATACGTGCAGAGAGCTTGAATTTGGCTCCAAAATATGGCTCAGGCCTTGAAAGTGGGATGGTTGGGATATTTTGAAAACTGCAGGGGAGTTTGAGCAAAATGTGACTCACTGCCGCTTTCAGTATTTGGCATATGTTGGGTATAAAAAGTCGTAATTTCATACTGCGAATACGTGCAGAGAGCCAGAATTTGGCTCCAAAATATGGCTCAGGCCTCAAAATTGGGATGTTTGGGATATTTTGAAAACTGCAGGGGGTTTGGGACAAATGTGACCAAACGCCGCTTCAGTACTTGGCATACGTTGGGTATAAAAAGTCGTAATTTCAAACTGCGAATACGTGCAGAGAGCCAGAGTTTGGCTCAAAAATATGGCTCACACCTCGAAATTGGGATGTTTGGGATATTTCGAAAACTGCAGGGGAGTTTGTGCAAAATGTGACTCACTGCCCCTTTCAGTACTTGGCATATGTTGGGTATAAAAATCGTAATATTAATCTGCGAATACGTGCAGAGAGCCAGAATTTGGCTCCAAAATATGGCTCAGGCCTTGATATGTGATGTTTGGGATATTTTGAAAACTGCTGGGAGGTTTGGGACAAATGTTACCAAACGCCGCTTTCAGTACTTGGCATATGTTGGGTATAAAAAATTCGTAATTTCATACTGCGAATACGTGCAGAGAGCCAGAATTTGGCTCCAAAATATGGCTCAGGCCTCGATATTGTGATGTTTGGGATATTTTGAAAACTGCAGGGAGGTTTGGGACAAATATAACCAAACGCCACTTTCAACACTTGGCATATGTTGGGTATAAAAAGTCGTAATTTCAAACTGCGAATACGTGCATAGAGCCAGAATTTGGCACCAAAATATTGCTCAGTCCTCGAAATTGGGTAGTTTGGGATATTTTGAAAACTGCAGGGGGGTTTGGGACAAATATGACCAAACGCTGCTTACAGAACTTGACATATGTTGGGTATAAAAAGTCATAATTTCAAACTGCGAATACGTGCAGAGAGCTTGAATTTGGCTCCAAAATACGGCTCAGGCCATGCAAGTGGGATGTTTGGGATATTTTGAAAACTGCAGGGGAGTTTGAGCAAAATGTGACTCACTGCCGCTTTCAGTATTTGGCATATGTTGGGTATAAAAAGTCGTAATTTCATACTGCGAATACGTGCAGAGAGCCAGAATTTGGCTCCAAAATATGGCTCAGGCCTCAAAATTAGGATATTTGGGATATTTCGAAAACTGCAGGGGAGTTTGTGGGAAATGTGACTCACTGCCGCTTTCAGGACTTGGCATATGTTGGGTATAAAAATCGTAATTTTAATCTGCGAATACGTGCATAGAGCCAGAATTTGACTCCAAAATATGGCTCATGCCGCGAAATTGGGATGTTTGGGATATTTTGAAAACTGCAGGGAGGTTTGGGACAAATGTGACCAAACGCCACTTTCAGTACTTGGCATATGTTGGGTATAAAAAGTCGTAATTTCAAACTGTGTATACGTGCAGAGAGCCAGAATTTGGCTCCAAAATATGGCTCAGGCCTCAAAATAGGGATATTTAGTATATTTCGAAAAATGCAGTGGAGTTTGTGCGAAATGTGACTCACTGCCGCTTTCAGGGCTTGGCATATGTTGGGTATAAAATATCGTAATTTCAACCTCGAATACGTGCATAGAGCCAGAATTTGGCTCCAAAATATGGCTCAGGCCTCGAAATTGGGATGTTTGGGATATTTCGAAAACTGCTGGGGAGTTTGCGAATACGTGCAGAGAGCCAGAATTTGGCTCAAAAATATGGCTCAGGCCTCAAAATTGGGATATTTATGATATTTCGAAAATTGCAGGGGAGTTTTTGCAAAATGTGACTCACTGCCGCTTTCAGTACTTGGCATATGTTGGGTATAAAAATCGTAATATCAAACTGCGAATACGTGCAGAGAGCCAGAATTTGGCTCCAAAATATGGCTGAGGCCTCGATATTGTGATGTTTGGGATATTTTGAAAACTGCAGGGAGGTTTGGGACAAATGTAACCAAACGCCGCTTTCTGTACTTGGCATATGTTGGGTATAAAAAAGTTGTAGTTTCAAACTGCGAATACGTGCAGAGAGCCAGAATTTGGCTCCAAAATATAGCTCAGGCCTCGAAATTAGGATATTTGGGATATTTCGAAAACTGCAGGGGAGTTTGTGCAAATGTGACTCACTGCCGCTTTCAGTACTTGGCATATGTTGGGTATAAAAATCGTAATATCAAACTGCGAATACGTGCATAGAGCCAGAATTTGGCTCCAAAATATGGCTCATGCCTCGAAATTGGGATGTTTGGGATATTTTGAAAACTGCAGGGAGGTTTGGGACAAATGTGACCAAACGCCACTTTCAGTACTTGGCATATGTTGGGTATAAAAAAGTCGTAATTTCAAACTGTGTATACGTGCAGAGAGCCAGAATTTGGCTCCAAAATATGGCTCAGGCCTCAAAATAGGGATATTTAGTATATTTCGAAAAATGCAGTGGAGTTTGTGCGAAATGTGACTCACTGCCGCTTTCAGGGCTTGGCATATGTTGGGTATAAAATGTCGTAATTTCAAACCACGAATACGTGCATAGAGCCAGAATTTGGCTCCAAAATTTGGCTCAGGCCTTGAAATTGGGATGTTTGGGATATTTTGAAAACCACAGGGGGGGGGGGGGGGGGGGGTTTGGGACAAATGTGACCAAACGCCGCGTTTAGTACTTGGCATATGTTGGGCATAAAAAAGTCGTAATTTCAAACAGCGAATACGTGCAGAGAGCCAGCATTTGGCTCCAAAATATGGCTCAGTCCTCGAAATTGGGATATTTGGGATATTTCGAAAACTGCAGGGGAGTTTGTGCGAAATGTGACTCTCTGCCGCTTTCAAGACTTGGCATATGTTGGGTATAAAATGTCGTAATTTCAAACCGCGAATACGTGCATAGAGCCAGAATTTGGCTCCAAAATATGGCTCAGGCCTTGAAATTGGGATGTTTGGGATATTTTGAAAACTGCAGGGGGGTTTGGGACAAATGTTACCAAACGCCGCTTTCAGTACTTGGCATATGTTGGGTATAAAAAGTCCTAATTTCAAACTGCGAATACGTGCAGAGTGCTTGAATTTGGCTCCAAAATATGGCTCAGGTGTCGAAATTGAGATATTTGGGATATTTCGAAAACTGCAAGGGAGTTTGTACAAAATTTGACTCACTGCCGCTTTCAGGACTTGGCATATGTTGGGTATAAAAATTCGTAATTTCAAACTGCGAATACGTGCATAGAGCCAGAATTTGGCTGAAAAATATTGCTCTGTCCTCGAAATTGGGATGTTTGGGATATTTTGAAAACTGCAGGGGGGTTTGGGACCAAAGAGACGAAACGCCGCTTTCAGAACTTGGCATATGTTGCGTATAAAAAGGTGTAATTTCAAACTGCGAATACGTGCAGAGAGCTTGAATTTGGCTCCAAAATATGGCTCAGGCCTCGAAAGTGGGATGTTTGGGATATTTTGAAAACTGCAGGGGAGTTTGTGCAAAATGTGACTCATTGCTGCTTTCAGTACTTGGCATATGTTGGTTATAAAAAGTCGTAATTTCAAACTGCGAATACGTGCAGAGAGCCAGAATTTGGCTCGAAAATATTGCTCAGGCCTCGAAATTGGGATATTTGGGATATTTCGAAAACTGGAAGGAAGTTTGTGCAAAATGTGACTTACTGCCGCTTTCAGGAATTGGCATATGTTGGGTATAAAAATTCGTAATTTCAATCTGCGAATACGTGCATAGAGCCAGAATTTGGCTCCAAAATATGGCTAAGGCCTCGAAATTTGGATATTTGGGATATTTCGAAAACTGCAGGGAGTTTGTGCGAAATGTGACTCACTGCCGGTTTCAGGACTTGGCATATGTTGGGTATAAAATATCGTAATTTCAAGCCTCGAATACGTGCATAGAGCCAGAATTTGGCTCCAAAATATGGCTCAGGCCTCGAAATTGCGATGTTTGAGATATTTTGAAAACTGCAGGAGGGGTTGGGACAAAGGTTACCAAACGCCGCTTTCAGTACTTGGCATAAATTGGGTATAAAAAAGTCGTAATTTCAAACTGCGAATACGTGCAGAGAGCCAGAATTTGGCTCAAAAATATGGCTCAGGCCTCAAAATTGGGATATTTATGATATTTCGAAATTGCAGGGGAGTTTGTGCAAAATGTGACTCACTGCCGCTTTCAGTACTTGGCATATGTTGGGTATAAAAATCCTAATATCAAACTGCGAATACGTGCAGAGAGCCAGAATTTGGCTCCAAAATCTGGATGAGGCCTCGATATTGTGATGTTTGGGATATTTTGAAAACTGCAGGGAGGTTTGGGACAAATGTAACCAAACGCCGCTTTCAGTACTTGGCATATGTTGGGTATAAAATCGTAATATTAAACTGCGAATACTTGGAGAGAGCCAGAATTTGGCTCCATAATATGGCTCACGCCTCGATATTGGGATATTTGGGATATTTCGAAAACTGCAGGGGAGTTTGTACAAAATTTGACTCACTGCCGCTTTCAGGACTTGGCATATGTTGGGTATAAAAATTCGTAATTTCAAACTGCGAATACGTGCATAGAGCCAGAATTTGGCTGAAAAATATTGCTCTGTCCTCGAAATTGGGATGTTTGGGATATTTTGAAAACTGCAGGGGGGTTTGGGACCAAAGAGACGAAACGCCGCTTTCAGAACTTGGCATATGTTGCGTATTAAAAGTTGTAATTTCAAACTGCGAATACGTGCAGAGAGCTTGAATTTGGCTCCAAAATATGGCTCAGGCCTCGAAAGTGGGATGTTTGGGATATTTTGAAAACTGCAGGGGAGTTTGTGCAAAATGTGACTCACTGCTGCTTTCAGTACTTGGCATATGTTGGTTATAAAAAGTCGTAATTTCAAACTGCGAATACGTGCAGAGAGCCAGAATTTGGCTCGAAAATATTGCTCAGGCCTCGAAATTGGGATATTTGGGATATTTCGAAAACTGGAAGGAAGTTTGTGCAAAATGTGACTTACTGCCGCTTTCAGGAATTGGCATATGTTGGGTATAAAAATTCGTAATTTCAATCTGCGAATACGTGCATAGAGCCAGAATTTGGCTCCAAAATATGGCTCAGGCCTCGAAATTTGGATATTTGGGATATTTCGAAAACTGCAGGGGAGTTTGTGCGAAATGTGACTCACTGCCGGTTTCAGGACTTGGCATATGTTGGGTATAAAATATCGTAATTTCAAGCCTCGAATACGTGCATAGAGCCAGAATTTGGCTCCAAAATATGGCTCAGGCCTCGAAATTGCGATGTTTGAGATATTTTGAAAACTGCAGGAGGGGTTGGGACAAAGGTTACCAAACGCCGCTTTCAGTACTTGGCATAAATTGGGTATAAAAAAGTCGTAATTTCAAACTGCGAATACGTGCAGAGAGCCAGAATTTGGCTCAAAAATATGGCTCAGGCCTCAAAATTGGGATATTTATGATATTTCGAAAATTGCAGGGGAGTTTGTGCAAAATGTGACTCACTGCCGCTTTCAGTACTTGGCATATGTTGGGTATAAAAATCCTAATATCAAACTGCGAATACGTGCAGAGAGCCAGAATTTGGCTCCAAAATATGGATGAGGCCTCGATATTGTGATGTTTGGGATATTTTGAAAACTGCAGGGAGGTTTGGGACAAATGTAACCAAACGCCGCTTTCAGTACTTGGCATATGTTGGGTATAAAAAAGTCGTAGTTTCATACTGCGTATACGTACAGAGAGCCAGAATTTGGCTCCAAAATATGGCTCAGTCCTCGAAATTGGGATATTTGGGATATTTCGAAAACTGCAGGGGAGTTTGTGCGAAATGTGACTCACTGCCGCTTTCAGGGCTTGGCATATGTTGGGTATAAAATGTCGTCATTTCAAACCACGAATACATGCATAGAGCCAGAATTTGGCTCCAAAATTTGGCTCAGGCCTCGAAATAGGGATGTTTGGGATATTTTGAAAACTACAGTGGGGGGATTGGGACAAATGTGACCAAATGCCGCGTTCAGTACTTGGCATATGTTGGGCATAAAAAAGTCGTAATTTCAAACTGCGAATACGTGCAGAGAGCCAGCATTTGGCTCCAAAATATGGCTCAGTCCTCGAAATTAGGATATTTGGGATATTTCGAAAACTGCAGGGGAGTTTGTGCGAAATGTGACTCACTGCCGCTTTCAAGACTTGGCATATGTTGGGTATAAAATGTCGTAATTTCAAACCGCGAATACGTGCATAGAGCTAGAATTAGGCTCCAAAATATGGCTCAGGCCTCAAAATTGGGATGTTTGGGATATTTTGAAAACTGCTGGGAGGTTTGGGACAAATATAACCAAACGCCGCTTTCAACACTTGGCATATGTTGGGTATAAAAAATTCGTAATTTCATACTGCGAATACGTGCATAGAGCCAGAATTTGGCTCCAAAATTTGCTGTCCTCGAAATTGGGTAGTTTGGGATATTTTGAAAACTGCAGGGGGGGTTTGGGACAAATATGACCAAACGCTGCTTACAGAACTTGGCATATGTTGGTTATAAAAAGTAGGAATTTCAAACTGCGAATACGTGCAGAGAGCTTGAATTTGGCTCCAAAATATGGCTCAGGCCTTGAAAGTGGGATGTTTGGGATATTTTGAAAACTGCAGGGGAGTTTGAGCAAAATGTGACTCACTGCCGCTTTCAGTATTTGGCATATGTTGGGTATAAAAAGTAGTAATTTCATACTGCGAATACGTGCAGAGAGCCAGAATTTGGCTCCAAAATATGGCTCAGGCCTCAAAATTGGGATGTTTGGGATATTTTGAAAACTGCAGGGGGGTTTGGGACAAATGTGACCAAACGCCGCTTTCAGTACTTGGCATACGTTGGGTATAAAAAAGTCGTAATTTCAAACTGCGAATACGTGCAGAGAGCCAGAGTTTGGCTCAAAAATATGGCTCACCCCTCGAAATTGGGATGTTTGGGATATTTCGAAAACTGCAGGGGAGTTTGTGCAAAATGTGACTCAATGCCCCTTTCAGTACTTGGCATATGTTGGGTATAAAAATCGTAATATTAAACTGCGAATACGTGCAGAGAGCCAGAATTTGGCTCCAAAATATGGCTCAGGCCTTGATATGTGATGTTTGGGATATTTTGAAAACTGCAGGGAGGTTTGGGACAAATGTTACCAAACGCCGCTTTTAGTACTTGGCATATGTTGGGTATAAAAAATTCGTAATTTCATACTGCGAATACGTGCAGAGAGCCAGAAGTTGGCTCCAAAATATGGCTCAGGCCTCGAAATTGGGATATTTGGGATATTTCGAAAACTGTAGGGGAGTTTGTGCAAAATTTGACTCACTGCCGCTTTCATGACTTGGCATATGTTGGGTATAAAAATTCGTAATTTCAAACTGCGAATACGTGCATAGAGCCAGAATTTGGCTCCAAAATATTGCTCAGTCCTTGAAATTGGGATGTTTGGGATATTTTGAAAACTGCACGGACGGTTTGGGAAAAATGTGACCAAACGCCGCATTCAGTACTTGGCATATGTTGGGCATAAAAAAAGTTGTAATTTCAAACTGCGAATACGTACAATGAGCCAGAATTTGGCTCCAAAATATTGCTCAAGCCTCGAAATTGGGATATTTGGGATATTTCGAAAACTGCAGGGGAGTTTGTGCGAAATGTGACTCACTGCCGCTTTCAGTACTTGACATATGTTGGGTATAAAAAAGTCGTAATTTCAAACTGTGAATACGTGCAGAGAGCCTGAGTTTGGCTCCAAAATATGGCTCTCGCCTCGAAATTGGGATTTTTGGGGTATTTCGAAAACTGCAGGGGAATTTGTGCAAAATGTGACTCACTGGCGCTTTCAGTACTTGGCATATGTTGGGTATAAAAATCGTAATATCAAACTGCGAATACGTGCAGAGAGCCAGAATTTGGCTCCAAAATATGGCTCAGGCATCGAAATTGGGATGTTTGGGATATTTCGAAAACTGCTGGGGAGTTTGCGAATACGTGCAGAGAGCCAGAATTTGGCTAAAAAATATGGCTCAGGCCTCAAAATTTGGATATTTATGATATTTCGAAAATTGCAGGGGAGTTTTTGCAAAATGTGACTCACTGCCGCTTTCAGTACTTGGCATATGTTGGGTATAAAAATCGTAATATCGAACTGCGAATACGTGCAGAGAGCCAGAATTTGGCTCCAAAATATGGCTGAGGCCTCGATATTGTGATGTTTGGGATATTTTGAAAACTGCAGGGAGGTTTGGGACAAATGTAACCAAACGCCGCTTTCAGTACTTGGCATATGTTGGGTATAAAAAAGTTGTAGTTTCAAACTGCGAATACGTGCAGAGAGCCAGAATTTGGCTCCAAAATATAGCTCAGGCCTCGAAATTAGGATATTTGGGATATTTCGAAAACTGCAGGGGAGTTTGTGCAAAATGTGACTCACTGCCGCTTTCAGTACTTGGCATATGTTGGGTATAAAAATCGTAATATCAAACTGCGAATACGTGCATAGAGCCAGAATTTGGCTCCAAAATATGGCTCATGCCTCGAAATTGGGATGTTTGGGATATTTTGAAAACTGCAGGGAGGTTTGGGACAAATGTGACCAAACGCCACTTTCAGTACTTGGCATATGTTGGGTATAAAAAAGTCGTAATTTCAAACTGTGTATACGTGCAGAGAGCCAGAATTTGGCTCCAAAATATGGCTCAGGCCTCAAAATAGGGATATTTAGTATATTTCGAAAAATGCAGTGGAGTTTGTGCGAAATGTGACTCACTGCCACTCTCAGGGCTTGGCATATGTTGGGTATAAAATGTCGTAATTTCAAACCACGAATACGTGCATAGAGCCAGAATTTGGCTCCAAAATTTGGCTCAGGCCTCGAAATTGGGATATTTGGTATATTTCGAAAACTGCAGGGGAGTTTGTGCGAAATGTGACTCTCTGCCGCTTTTAAGACTTGGCATTTGTTGGGTATAAAATGTCGTAATTTCAAACCGCGAATACGTGCATAGAGCCAGAATTTGGCTCCAAAATATGGCTCAGGCCTCGAAATTGGGATGTTTGGGATATTTTGAAAACTGCAGGGGGGTTTGGGACAAATGTTACCAAACGCCGCTTTCAGTACTTGGCATATATTGGGTATAAAAAATTCGTAATTTCAAACTGCGAATACGTGCAGAGAGCCAGAGTTTGGCCCAAAATATGGCTCAGGTCTCGAAATTGAGATATTTGGGATATTTTGAAAACTGCAGGGGGGTTTGGGACAAATTTGACCAAAAGCCGCTTTCAGAACTTTGCATATGTTGGGTATAAAAAGTCCTAATTTTAAACTGCGAATACGTGCAGAGTGCTTGAATTTGGCTCCAAAATATGGCTCAGGTGTCGAAATTGAGATACTTGGGATATTTCGAAAACTGCAAGGGAGTTTGTGCAAAATGTGACTCACTGCCGCTTTCAGGACTTGGCATATGTTTGAATAAATAGTCGTAATTTCAAACTGCGAATACGTGCAGAGAGCCAGAATTTGGCTCCAAAATATGGCTCAGGCGTCGAAATTGGGATGTTTGGGATATTTTGAAAACTGCAGTGAGGTTTGGGACAAATGCACTGGGCCCATGCACTCGGCCCCAGGTCCAGACTCATGGAATTCAATATTTATAAAGAAATGCAAAGTGCCGGTAGCACAGGCACTCAGTATAGTGTGGAGGAAGAGCTTGGACACGGGGGAGATTCCAGATGCACTTAAAGTAGCAGACATAGCCCCTCTACACAAGGGAGGGAGCAAAGCATTGGCAAAAAATTATAGACCAGTTGCACTAACATCGCACATCATAAAAGTTTTTGAGAGAGTGATTAGGAGTCAGGTCACCAATTTCATGGAGACCAATGACCTTCATAACCCAGGCCAACATGGATTTCGAGCGGGAAGATCGTGCCTCTCACAGCTACTTGAGCACTACGACAAAGTCACTGAGGCATTAGAAGAGAAACAGAATGCTGATGTGATATACACGGACTTCGCAAAGGCCTTCGATAAATGTGACCATGGCGTGATAGCACACAAAATGAAGTCAATGGGAATAACCGGTAAAGTAGGACGCTGGATACTCAGTTTTCTGTCAAACAGGACTCAGCGAGTAACTGTCAACCATATAAAATCTAGTCCAAGTGCAGTGAAAAGCTCTGTACCTCAGGGTACAGTCCTTGCACCACTGCTTTTCCTTATTCTCATATCAGATATAGACAAAAATACAAGTCACAGCTTCGTATCATCCTTTGCAGATGACACAAAAATCAGTATGAAAATTACCTCGGCTGAGGACATTGAAAAACTTCAAGCTGATATTAATAAAGTTTTCGACTGGGCATCAGAAAATAACATGATGTTTAACAGTGATAAATTCCAGGTACTCAGGTACGGTAAAAATGAGGACCTTAAACATAATACAGAGTACAAAACACAATCAAATGTACCCATAGTAGGAAAACAGCATGTAAAGGATTTGGGAATAATAATGTCTGACGACCTAACGTTTGGGGAGCATAACCAAGCAAATATTGCGACAGCCAGAAAAATGATAGGATGGATTACGAGAACTTTCAAATCCAGGGATCCCATCACAATGGTTGTGCTCTTCAAGGCACTTGTGTTGTCCCGTCTTGAGTACTGCTCAGTACTCACTTCCCCCTTCAAAGCAGGAGAGATTGCTGAAATAGAGGAAATACAGAGAACATATACGGCACGCATAGACGCAATAAAGCACCTAAATTATTGGGATCGTCTCAAAGCCCTCCAAATGTACTCACTAGAAAGAAGACGAGAGAGATATCAAATAATATACACCTGGAAGATACTGGAGGGCCAAGTACCAAATCTACACAGTAAAATAACAACGTACTGGAGTGAACGACATGGAAGAAAATGTAGAATAGAACCAATGAAGAGCGGAGGTGCCATAGGCACAATCAGAGAACACTGTATAAACATCAGAGGTCCGCGGTTGTTCAACGTCCTCCCAGCAAGCATAAGAAATATTGCCGGAACAACCGTGGACATTTTCAAGAGTAAACTAGATTTATTCCTCCAAGGAGTGCCGGACCAGCCGGGCTGTGGTGGGTATGTGGGCCTGCGGGCCGCTACAAGCAACAGCCTGGTGGACCAGACTCTCACAAGTCGAGCCTGGCCTCGGGCCGGGCTTGGGGAGTAGAAGACTCCCAGAACCCCATCAACCAGGTATCAACCAGGTAAATATGACCAAACGTCGCTTACAGTACTTGGCATATGTTGGGTATATAAAGTCGTAATTTCAATCTGCGAATACGTGCAGAGAGCCAGAATTTGGCTCCCAAATATTGCTCAGGCCTCGAAATTGGGATATTTGGGATATTTTGAAAACTGCAGTGCAGTTTGTGTGAAATGTGACTCACTGCCGCTTTCAGGACTTGGCATATGTTGGGCATAAAATGTCGTAATTTCAAACCGCGAATACATGCATAGAGCCAGAATTTGGCTCCAAAATATGGCTCAGGCCTCGAAATTGGGATGTTTGGGATATTTTGAAACTGCAGGGAGGTTTGGGACATAAGTGACGAAACGCCGCTTTCAGTACTTGGCATATGTTGGGTATATAAATTCATAATTTCAAACTGCGAATACGTGCAGAGAGCCAGAATTTTGCTCCAAAATATGGATCAGGCCTCAAAATTGGGATATTTGGGATATTTCGAAAACTGCAGGGGAGTTTGTGTGAAATGTGACTCACTGCCGCTTTCAGGGCTTGGCATATGTTATGTATAAAATATCGTAATTTCAAACCGCGAATACGTGCATAGAGCCAGAATTTGGCTCCATAATATTGCTCAGGCCTCGAAATTGGGATGTTTGGGATATTTTGAAAACTGCAGGGGGGGGGGTTTGGGACAAATGTGACCAAACACCGCTTTCAGTACGTGGCATATGTTGGGCATAAAAAAGTCGTAATTTCAAACTGTGAATACGTGCAGAGAGCCAGAATTTGGCTCCCAAATATTGCTCAGGCCTCGAAATTGGGATATTTGGGATATTTTGAAAACTGCAGTGCAGTTTGTGTGAAATGTGTCTCACTGCCGCTTTCAGGACTTGGCATATGTTGGGTATAAAATATCGTAATTTCAAACCGCGAATACGTGCATAGAGCCAGAATTTGGCTCCAAAATAAGGCTCAGGCCTCGAAATTGGGATGTTTGGGATATTTCGAAAACTACAGGGGAGTTTGTGCAAAATGTGACTCACTGCCGCTTTCAGTACTTGGCATATGTTGGGTATAAAATCGTAATATTAAACTGCGAATACTTGGAGAGAGCCAGAATTTGGCTCCATAATATGGCTCAGGCCTCGATATTGGGATATTTGGGATATTTCGAAAACTGCAGGGGAGTTTGTACAAAATTTGACTCACTGCCGCTTTCAGGACTTGGCATATGTTGGGTATAAAAAGTCGTAATTTCAAACTGCGAATACGTGCATAGAGCCAGAATTTGGCTGAAAAATATTGCTCTGTCCTCGAAATTGGGATGTTTGGGATATTTTGAAAACTGCAGGGGGGTTTGGGACCAAACAGACGAAACGCCGCTTTCAGAACTTGGCATATGTTGGGTATAAAAAGTTGTAATTTCAAACTGCGAATACGTGCAGAGAGCTTGAATTTGGCTCCAAAATATGGCTCAGGCCTCGAAAGTGGGATGTTTGGGATATTTTGAAAACTGCAGGGGAGTTTGTGCAAAATGTGACTCACTGCTGCTTTCAGTACTTGGCATATGTTGGGTATAAAAAGTCGTAATTTCAAACTGCGAATACGTGCAGAGAGCCAGAATTTGGCTCGAAAATATTGCTCAGGCCTCGAAATTGGGATATTTGGGATATTTCGAAAACTGGAAGGAAGTTTGTGCAAAATGTGACTCACTGCCGGTTTCAGGACTTGGCATATGTTGGGTATAAAATATCGTAATTTCAAGCCTCGAATACGTGCATAGAGCCAGAATTTGGCTCCAAAATATGGCTCAGGCCTCGAAATTGCGATGTTTGAGATATTTTGAAAACTGCAGGAGGGTTTGGGACAAAGGTTACCAAACGCCGCTTTCAGTACTTGGCATAAATTGGGTATAAAAAAGTCGTAATTTCAAACAGCGAATACGTGCAGAGAGCCAGAATTTGGCTCCAAAATATGGCTCAATCCTCAAAATTGGGATATTTATGATATTTCGAAAATTGCAGGGGAGTTTGTGCAAAATGTGACTCACTCCTGCTTTCAGTACTTGGCATATGTTGGGTATAAAAATCCCAATATCAAACTGCGAAAACGTGCAGAGAGCCAGAATTTGGCTCCAAAATATGGCTGAGGCCTCGATATTGTGATGTTTGGGATATTTTGAAAACTGCAGGGAGGTTTGGGACAAATGTAACCAAACGCCGCTTTCAGTACTTGGCATATGTTGGGTATAAAAAAGTCGTAGTTTCAAACTGCGTATACGTGCAGAGAGCCAGAATTTGGCTCCAAAATATGGCTCAGTCCTCGAAATTGGGATATTTGGGATATTTCGAAAACTGCAGGGGAGTTTGTGCGAAATGTGACTCACTGCCGCTTTCAGGGCTTGGCATATGTTGGGTATAAAATGTCGTCATTTCAAACCACGAATACATGCATAGAGCCAGAATTTGGCTCCAAAATTTGGCTCAGGCCTCGAAATAGGGATGTTTGGGATATTTTGAAAACTACAGTGGGGGGATTGGGACAAATGTGACCAAATGCCGCGTTCAGTACTTGGCATATGTTGGGCATAAAAAAGTCGTAATTTCAAACCGCGAATACGTGCATAGAGCCAGAATTAGGCTCCAAAATATGGCTCAGGCCTCAAAATTGGGATGTTTGGGATATTTTGAAAACTGCTGGGGGGTTTGGGACAAATATAACCAAACGCCGCTTTCAACACTTGGCATATGTTGGGTATAAAAAATTCGTAATTTCATACTGCGAATACGTGCATAGAGCCAGAATTTGGCTCCAAAATATTGCTCAGGCCTTGAAAGTGGGATGTTTGGGATGTTTTGAAAACTGCAGGGGAGTTTGAGCAAAATGTGACTCACTGCCGCTTTCAGTATTTGGCATATGTTGGGTATAAAAAGTCGTAATTTCATACTGCGAATACGTGCAGAGAGCCAGAATTTGGCTCCAAAATATGGCTCAGGCCTCAAAATTGGGATGTTTGGGATATTTTGAAAACTGCAGGGGGGTTTGGGACAAATGTGATCAAACGCCGCTTTCAGTACTTGGCATACGTTGGGTATAAAAAAGTCGTAATTTCAAACTGCGAATACGTGCAGAGAGCCAGAATTTGGCTCCAAAATATGGCTCACACCTCGAAATTGGGATGTTTGGGATATTTCGAAAACTGCAGGGGAGTTTGTGCAAAATGTGACTCACTGCCCCTTTCAGTACTTGGCATATGTTGGGTATAAAAATCGTAATATTAAACTGCGAATACGTGCAGAGAGCCAGAATTTGGCTCCAAAATATGGCTCAGGCCTTGATATGTGATGTTTGGGATATTTTGAAAACTGCAGGGAGGTTTGGGACAAATGTTACCAAACGCCGCTTTCAGTACTTGGCATATGTTGGGTATAAAAAATTCGTAATTTCATACAGCGAATACGTGCAGAGAGCCAGAAGTTGGCTCCAAAATATGGCTCAGGCCTCGAAATTGGGATATTTGGGATATTTCGAAAACTGTAGGGGAGTTTGTGCAAAATTTGACTCACTGCCGCTTTCAGGACTTGGCATATGTTGGGTATAAAAATTCGTAATTTCAAACTGCGAATACGTGCATAGAGCCAGAATTTGGCTCCAAAATATTGCTCAGTCCTTGAAATTGGGATGTTTGGGATATTTTGAAAACTGCACGGACGGTTTGGGAAAAATGTGACCAAACGCCGCATTCAGTACTTGGCATATGTTGGGCATAAAAAAGGTCGTAATTTCAAACTGCGAATACGTACAATGAGCCAGAATTTGGCTCCAAAATATTGCTCAAACCTCGAAATTGGGATATTTGGGATATTTCGAAAACTGCAGGGGAGTTTGTGCGAAATGTGACTCACTGCCGCTTTCAGTACTTGACATATGTTGGGTATAAAAAAGTCGTAATTTCAAACTGTGAATACGTGCAGAGAGCCTGAGTTTGGCTCCAAAATATGGCTCTCGCCTCGAAATTGGGATTTTTGGGGTATTTCGAAAACTGCAGGGGAATTTGTGCAAAATGTGACACACTGGCGCTTTCAGTACTTGGCATATGTTGGGTACAAAAATCGTAATATCAAACTGCGAATACGTGCAGAGAGCCAGAATTTGGCTCCAAAATATGGCTCAGGCCTCAAAATTGGGATGTTTGGGATATTTCGAAAACTGCAGGGGAGTTTGTGGGAAATGTGACTCACTGCCGCTTTCAGGACTTGGCATATGTTGGGTATAAAATGTCGTAATTTCAAACCACGAATACGTGCATGGAGCAAGAATTTGGCTCCAAAATATGGCTAAGGCCTGGAAATTGGGATGTTTGGGATATTTTGAAAATTGCAGGGGGGTTTGGGACAAATGTGACCAAACGCCGCTTTCAGTACTTGGCATACGTTGGGTATAAAAAAGTCGTAATTTCAAACTGCGAATACGTGCAGAGAGCCAGAGTTTGGCTCAAAAATATGGCTCACACCTCGAAATTGGGATGTTTGGGATATTTCGAAAACTGCAGGGGAGTTTGTGCAAAATGTGACTCACTGCCTCTTTCAGTACTTGGCATATGTTGGGTATAAAAATCGTAATATTAAACTGCGAATACGTGCAGAGAGCCAGAATTTGGCTCCAAAATATGGCTCAGGCCTCGATATGTGATGTTTGGGATATTTTGAAAACTGCAGGGAGGTTTGGGACAAATGTTACCAAACGCCGCTTTCAGTACTTGGCATATGTTGGGTATAAAAAATTCGTAATTTCATACTGCGAATACGTGCAGAGAGCCAGAAGTTGGCTCCAAAATATGGCTCAGGCCTCGAAATTGGGATATTTGGGATATTTCGAAAACTGTAGGGGAGTTTGTGCAAAATTTGACTCACTGCCGCTTTCAGGACTTGGCATATGTTGGGTATAAAAATTCGTAATTTCAAACTGCGAATACGTGCATAGAGCCAGAATTTGGCTCCAAAATATTGCTCAGTCCTTGAAATTGGGATGTTTGGGATATTTTGAAAACTGCACGGGCGGTTTGGGAAAAATGTGACCAAACGCCGCATTCAGTACTTGGCATATGTTGGGCATAAAAATGGTCGTAATTTCAAACTGCGAATACGTGCAATGAGCCAGAATTTGGCTCCAAAATATTGCTCAAGCCTCGAAATTGGGATATTTGGGATATTTCGAAAACTGCAGGGGAGTTTGTGCGAAATGTGACTCACTGCCGCTTTCAGTACTTGACATATGTTGGGTATAAAAAAGTCGTAATTTCAAACTGCGAATACGTGCAGAGAGCCTGAGTTTGGCTCCAAAATATGGCTCTCGCCTCGAAATTGGGATTTTTGGGGTATTTCGAAAACTGCAGGGGAATTTGTGCAAAATGTGACTCACTGGCGCTTTCAGTACTTGGCATATGTTGGGTATAAAAATCGTAATATCAAACTGCGAATACGTGCAGAGAGCCAGAACTTGGCTCCAAAATATGGCTCAGGCCTCGATATTGTGATGTTTGGGATATTTTGAAAACTGCAGGGAGGTTTGGGACAACTATAACCAAACGCCACTTTCAACACTTGGCATATGTTGGGTATAAAAAGTCGTAATTTCAAACTGCGAATACGTGCATAGAGCCAGAATTTGGCACCAACATATTGCTCAGTCCTCGAAATTGGGTAGTTTGGGATATTTTGAAAACTGCAGGGGGGTTTGGGACAAATATGACCAAACGCTGCTTACAGAATTTGGCATATGTTGGGTATAAAAAGTCATAATTTCAAACTGCGAATACGTGCAGAGAGCCAGAATTTGGCTCCAAAATATTGCTCAGTCCTCGAAATTGGGATGTTTGGGATATTTTGAAAACTGAAGGAGGGTTTGGGACAAATATGACCAAACGCCGCTTTCAGAACTTGGCATATGTTGGGTATAAAAAGTCGTAATTTCAAACTGCGAAAACGTGCAGAGAGCTTGAATTTGGCTTTTAAAATATGGCTCAGGCCTTGAAAGTGGGATGTTTGGGATATTTTGAAAACTGCAGGGGGGGTTTGGGACAAATGTGACCAAACGCTGCTTTCAGTACTTGGCATACATTGGGTATAAAAAAGTCGTAATTTCAAACTGCGAATACGTGCAGAGAGCCAGAGTTTGGCTCCAAAATATGGCTCACACCTCGAAATTGGGATGTTTGGGATATTTCGAAAACTGCAGGGGAGTTTGTGCAAAATGTGACTCACTGCCCCTTTCAGTTCTTGGCATATGTTGGGTATAAAAATCGTAATATCAAACTGCGAATACGTGCAGAGAGCCAGAATTTGGCTCCAAAATATGGCTCAGGCCTCGATATTGTGATGTTTGGGATATTTTGAAAACTGCAGGGAGGTTTGGGACAAATGTAACCAAACGGCGCTTTCAGTACTTGGCATATGTTGGGTATAAAAAATTCGTAATTTCATACTGCGAATACGTGCAGAGAGCCAGAAGTTGGCTCCAAAATATGGCTCAGGCCTCAAAATTGGGATATTTGGGATATTTCGAAAACTGCAGGGGAGTTTGTGCGAAATGTGACTCACTGTCGCTTTCAGGACTTGGCATATGTTGGGTATAAATTGTCGTAATTTCAAACTGCGAATACGTGCATAGAGCCAGAATTTGGCTCCTAAATATGGATCAGGCCTCGAAATTGGGATGTTTGGGATATTTTGAAAACTGCAAGGGGGTTTGGGACAAATGTGACCAAACGCTGCTTTCAGTACTTGGTATATGTTGGGTAAAAAAAAGTCGTAATTTCAAACTGCGAATACGTGCAGAGATCCAGAATTTGGCTCCAAAATATGGTTCAGGCCTCGAAATTATGATGTTTGGGATATTTTGAAAACTGCAGGGAGGTTTGAAACAAATGTGACTAAACGCCGCTTACAGTACTTGGTATATGTTGGGTAAAAAAAAGTCGTAATTTCAAACTGCGAATACGTGCAGAGATCCAGAATTTGGCTCCAAAATATGGTTCAGGCCTCGATATTGTGATGTTTGGGATATTTTGAAAACTGCAGGGGAGTTTGTGCAAAATGTGACTCACTGCTGCTTTCAGTACTTGGCATATGTTGGGTATAAAAAAGTCGTAATTTTAAACTGGAAATACGTGCAGAGAGCCTGAGTTTGGCTCCAAAATATGGCTCACGCCTCGAAATTGGGATATTTGGGATATTTCGAAAACTGCAGGGGAGTTTGTGCGAAATGTGACTCACTGCTGCTTTCAGTACTTGTCATATGTTGGGTATAAAAATCGTAATATCAAACTGCGAATATGTGCAGAGAGCTTGAATTTGGCTCCAAAATATGGCTCAGGCCTCGATATTGTGATGTTTGGGATATTTTGAAAACTGCAGGGAGGTTTGGGACAAATATAACCAAACGCCGCTTTCAACACTTGGCATATGTTGGGTATAAAAAGTCATAATTTCAAACTGCGAATACGTGCAGAGAGCTTGAATTTGGCTCCAAAATATGGCTCAGGCCATGAAAGTGGGATGTTTGGGATATTTTGAAAACTGCAGGGGAATTTGAGCAAAATGTGACTCACTGCCGCTTTCAGTACTTGGCATATGTTTGGTATAAAAAGTCGTAATTTCAAACTGCGAATACGTGCAGAGAGCCAGAATTTGGCTCCAAAATATGACTCAGGCCTCAAAATTGGAATATTTAGGATATTTCGAAAACTGCAGGGGAGTTTGTAGGAAATGTGACTCACTGCCGCTTTTAGGACTTGGCATATGTTGGGTATAAAATGTCGTAATTTCAAACCGCGAATACGTGCATGGAGCCAGAATTTGGCTCCAAAATATGGCTAAGGCCTCGAAATTGGGATGTTTGGGATATTTTGAAAACTGCAGGGGAGGTTTGGGACAAATGTGACCAAACGCCGCTTTCAGTACTTGGCATATGTTGGGTATAAAAAAGTCGTAATTTCAAACTGCGAATACGTGCAGAGAGCCTGAATTTGGCTCCAAAATATGGCTCAGGCCTCGAAATTGGGATATTTGGGATATTACGAAAACTGCAGGGGAGTTTGTGCGAAATGTGACTCACTGCCGCTTTCAGGACTTGGCATATGTTGGGTATAAAATGTCGTAATTTCAAACCGCGAATACGTGCATAGAGCCAGAATTTGGCTCCAAAATATTGCTCAGTCCTCGAAATTGGGATGTTTGGGATATTTTGAAAACTGCAGGGGGGTTTGGGACAAATATGACCAAACGCTGCTTACAGAACTTGGCATATGTTGGGTATAAAAATTCATAATTTCAAACTGCGAATACGTGCAGAGAGCTTGAATTTGGCTCCAAAATATGGCTCAGGCCATGAAAGTGGGATGTTTGGGATATTTTGAAAACTGCAGGGGAGTTTGAGCAAAATGTGACTCACTGCCGCTTTCAGTACTTGGCATATGTTGGGTATAAAAAGTCGTAATTTCAAACTGCGAATACGTGCAGAGAGCCAGAATTTGGCTCCAAAATATGGCTAAGGCCTCGAAATTGGGATATTTGGGATATTTTGAAAACTAAAGGGGGGGGTTTGGGACAAATGTGACCAAACGCCGCTTTCAGTACTTGGCATATGTTGGGTATAAAAAATTCGTAATTTCAAACTGCGAATACGTACAGAGAGCCAGAATTTGGCTCCAAAATATTGCTCAAGCCTCGAAATTGGGATATTTGGGATATTTCGAAAACTGCAGGGGAGTTTGTGCAAAATTTGACTCACTGCCGCTTTCAGGACTTGGCATATGTTGGGTATAAAAAAGTCGTAATTTCAAACTGTGAATACGTGCAGAGAGCCTGAGTTTGGCTCCAAAATATGGCTCACGCCTCGAAATTGGGATGTTTGGGGTATTTCGAAAACTGTAGGGGGGTTTGGGACAAATATGACCAAACGCCGCTTACAGAACTTGGCATATGTTGGGTATAAAAAGTCGTAATTTCAAACTGCGAATACGTGCAAAGAGCTTGAATTTGGCTCCAAAATATGGCTCAGGCCTCGAAATTGGGATGTTTGGGATATTTTGAAAACTGCAGGGAGGTTTGGGACAAATGTGACTAAGCGCCGCTTTCAGTACATGGAATATGTTGGGTATATAAAGTCGTAAATTCAAAGTGCGAATTCGTTCAGAGAGCCAGAATTTGGCTCCAAAAAATGGCTCAAGCCTCGAAATTGTAATGTTTGGGATATTTTGAAAACTGCTGGGGGGTTTGGGACAGATGTAACCAAACGCTGCTTTCAGTACTTGGCATATGTTGGGTATAAAAATTCGTAATTTCAAACTGCGAATACGTGCAAAGAGCTTGAATTTGGCTCCAAAATATGGCTCAGGCCTCGAAATTGGGATGTTTGGGATATTTTGTAAACTGCAGGGAGGTTTGGGACAAATGTGACAAAACGCCCCTTTCAGTACTTGGCATATGTTGGGTATATAAAATCGTAATTTCAAAATGCGAATACGTGCTGAGAGCGAGAATTTGGCTCCAAAATATGGCTCAGGCCTCGAAATTAGGATATTTGTGATATTTTGAAAACTGCAGGGGAGTTTGTGCAAAATGTGACTCACTGCCGCTATCAGGACTTGGCATATGCTGGGTATAAAAAGTCATAATTTCAAACTGCGTATACTTGCATAGAGCGAGAATTTGGCTCCAAAATATGGCTCAGGCCTCGAAATTGGGATGTTTGAGATATTTTGAAAACTGCAGGGGGGGTTTGGGACAAATGTCACCAAACATTTCAGTACTTCGCATATGTTGGGTATAAAAAAGTCGTAATTTCAAAATACGAATTCGTTCAGAGAGCCAGAATTTGGCTCCAAAATATGGCTCAGGCCTCGAAATTGGGATGTTTAGGATATTTTGAAAATTGCTGGGGGGTTTGGGACAAATGTCACCAAACATTTCAGTACTTCGCATATGTTGGGTATAAAAAAGTCGTAATTTAAAACTGCGAATACGTGCAGAGAGCCAGAATTTGGCTCCAAAATATGGCTCAGGCCTCGAAATTTAGATGTTTGGGATATTTTGAAAACTGCAGGGGGAATTGGGACAAATTTGAGAAAACGCCGATTTCAGTACTTGGCATATGTTGGGTATAAAAAAGTCGCAATTTAAAACTACGAATACGTGCAGAGAGCTAGAATTTGGCTCCAAAATATGGATCAGGCCTCGAAATTGGGATGTTTGAGATATTTTGAAAACTGCAAGAAGGATTGAGACAAATGTGACCAAATGCCGCTTTCAGTACTTGGTATATGTTGGGTATAAAAAAGTCGTAATTTCAAACTGCGGATACGTGCAGAGAGCCAGAATTTGGCTCCAAAACATGGCTCAGTCCTCGAAATTGGGATGTTTGGGATATTTTGAAAACTGCTGGGAGGTTTGGGACAAATGTGACCAAATGCCACTTTCAGTACTTGGTATATGTTAGGTATAAAAAGTCGTAATTTCAAAGTGCGAATACGTGCAGAGAGCCAAAATTTGGCTACAAAATATGGCTCAGGCCTCGAAATTGGGATGTTTGGGATATTTTGAAAACTGCAGGGGAGTTTGTGCGAAATGTGACTCACTGCCGCTTTCAGGACTTGGCATATGTTGGGTATAAAATGTCGTAATTTCAAACCGCGAATACGTGCATAGAGCCAGAATTTGGCTCCAAAATATTGCTCACGCCACGAAATTGGGATGTTTGGGGTATTTCGAAAACTGCAGGGGAGTTTGTTCAAAATGTGACTCACTGCTGCTTTCAGTACTTGGCATATGTTGGGTATAAAAATCGTAATATCAAACTGCGAATACGTGCAGAGACCCAGAATTTGGCTCCTAAATATGGCTCAGGCCTCGATATTGTGATGTTTGGGATATTTTGAAAACTGCATGGAGGTTTGGGACAAATATAACCAAACGCCGCTTTCAACACTTGGCATATGTTGGGTATAAAAAATTCGTAATTTCATACTGCGAATACGTGCAGAGAGCCAGAAGTTGGCTTTAAAATATTGCTCAAGCCTCGAAATTGGGATATTTGGGATATTTCGAAAACTGCAGGGGAGTTTGTGCGAAATGTGACTCACTGCCGCTTTCAGTACTTGTCATATGTTGGGTATAAAAATCGTAATATCAAACTGCGAATACCTGCAGAGAGCCAGAATTTATCTCCAAAATATGGCTCAGGCCTCGAAATTGTGATGTTTGGGATATTTTGAAAACTGCAGGGAGGTTTGGGACAAATATAACCAAACGCCGCTTTCAACACTTGGCATATGTTGGGTATAAAAAATTCGTAATTTCATACTGCGAATACGTGAAGAGAGCCAGAAGTTGGCTCCAAAATGTGGCTCAGGCCTCGAAATTGGGATATTTGGGATATATCGACAACTGTAGGGGAGTTTGTGCAAAATTTGACTCACTGCTGCTTTCAGGACTTGGCATATGTTGGGTATAAAAAGTCGTAATTTCAAACCACGAATACGTGCCTAGAGCCAGAATTTGACTCCAAAATATTGCACAGTTCTCGAAATTGGGATGTTTGGGATATTTTGAAAACTGCAGGGACGGTTTGTGAAAAATGTGACCAAACGCCGCATTCAGTACTTGGCATATTTTGGGCATAAAAAAGGTCGTAATTTCAAACTGCGAATACGTGCAATGAGCCAGAATTTGGCTCCAAAATATTGCTCAAGCCTCGAAATTGGGATATTTGGGATATTTCGAAAACTGCAGGGGAGTTTGTGCGAAATGTGACTCACTGCCGCTTTCAGTACTTGACATATGTTGGGTATAAAAAAGTCGTAATTTCAAACTGCGAATACGTGCAGAGAGCCTGAGTTTGGCTCCAAAATATGGCTCTCGCCTCGAAATTGGGATTTTTGGGGTATTTCGAAAACTGCAGGGGAATTTGTGCAAAATGTGACTCACTGGCGCTTTCAGTACTTGGCATATGTTGGGTATAAAAATCGTAATATCAAACTGCGAATACGTGCAGAGAGCCAGAATTTGGCTCCAAAATATGGCTCAGGCCTCGATATTGTGATGTTTGGGATATTTTGAAAACTGCAGGGAGGTTTGGGACAAATATAACCAAACGCCGCTTTCAACACTTGGCATATGTTGGGTATAAAAAGTCGTAATTTCAAACTGCGAATACGTGCATAGAGCCAGAATTTGGCTCCAAAATATTGCTCAGTCCTCGAAATTGGGTAGTTTGGGATATTTTGAAAACTGCAGGGGGGTTTGGGACAAATATGACCAAACGCTGCTTACAGAACTTGGCATATGTTGGATATAAAATGTCGTAATTTCAAACCGTGAATACGTGCAGAGAGCCAGAATTTGGCTCCAAAATATGGCTAAGGCCTCGAAATTGGGATGTTAGGGATATTTTGAAAACTAAAGGGGGGGGGGTTTGGGACAAATGTGACCAAACGCCGCTTTCAGTACTTGGCATATGTTGGGTATAAAAAATTCGTAATTTCAAACTGCGAATACGTACAGAGAGCCAGAATTTGGCTCCAAAATATGGCTCAGGCCTCGAAATTGGGATATTTGGGATATTTCGAAAACTCCAGGGGAGTTTGTGCGAAATGTGACTCGCTGCCGCTGTCAAGACTTGGCATATGTTGGGTATAAAATGTCGTAATTTCAAACTGCGAATACGTGCAGAGAGCCAGAATTTGGCTCCAAAATATTGCTCAAGCCTCGAAATTGGGATATTTGGGATATTTCGAAAACTGCAGGGGAGTTTGTGCGAAATGTGACTCACTGCCGCTTTCAGTACTTAGCATATGTTGGGTATAAATTAAAAGTCGTAAATTCAAACTGCGAATACGTGCAGAGAGCCTGAGTTTGGCTCCAAAATATGGCTCACGCCTCGAAATTGGGATGTTTGGGGTATTTCGAAAACTGTAGGGGGGTTTGGGACAAATATGACCAAACGCCGCTTACAGAACTTGGCATATGTTGGGTATAAAAAGTCGTAATTTCAAACTGCGAATACGTGCAGAGAGCCAGAATTTAGCTCCAAAGTATGGCTCAGGCCTCAAAATTGGGATATTTGGGATATTTCGAAAACTGCAGGGGAGTTTGTTGGAAATGTGACTCACTGCCGCTTTCAGGACTTGGCATATGTTGGGTATAAAATGTCGTAATTTCAAACCGCGAATACTTGCATGGAGCCAGAATTTGACTCTAAAATATGGCTCAGACCTCGAAATTGGGTTGTTTGGGATATTTTGAAAACTGCAGGGGGGTTTGGGACAAATGTCACCAAACGCCGCTCTCAGTACTTCGCATATGTTGGTTATAAAAAAGTCGTAATTTAAAAATGCGAATACGTGCAGAGAGCCAGAATTTGGCTCCAAAATATGGCTCAGGCCTCGAAATTGGGATGTTTGGGATATTTTGAAAACTGCAGGGAGGTTTGGGACAAATGTGACCAAACGCCGCTTTCAGTACTTGGAATATGTTGGGTATATAAAGTCGTAATTTCAAACTGCGAATACGTGCAGAGAGCCAGAATTTGGCTCCAAAATATGGCTCAGGCCTAGAAATTGGAATATTTGGGATATTTTGAAAACTGCAAGAGAGTTTGTGCAAAATGTGACTCACTGCCGCTTTCAGGACTTGGCATATGTTGGGTATAAAAGTCGTAATTTCAAACTGCGAATATGTGCATTAGCCAGAATTTGGCTCCAAAATTTGGCTCAGGCCTCGAAATTGGGATGTTTGGGATATTTTGAAAACTGCAGGGGGGTTTGCGACAAATATGACCAAACGCCGCTTTCAGAACTTTGCATATGTTGGGTATAAAAAGTCGTAAATTCAAAGTGCGAATACGTTCAGAGAGCCAGAATTTGGCTCCAAAAAAATGGCTCAAGCCTCGAAATTGGGATGTTTGGGATATTTTGAAAACTGCTGGGGGGTTTGGGACAGATGTAACCAAACGCCGCTTTCAGTACTTGGCATATGTTGGGTATAAAAAGTCGTAATTTCAAACTGCGAATACGTTCAGAGAGCCAGAATTTGGCTCCAAAAAATGGCTCAAGCCTCGAAATTGTAATGTTTGGGATATTTTGAAAACTGCTGGGGGGTTTGGGACAGATGTAACCAAACGCCGCTTTCAGTACTTGGCATATGTTGGGTATAAAAAGTCGTAATTTCAAATTGCGAATACGTGCAAAGAGCTTGAATTTGGCTCCAAAATATGGCTCAGGCCTCGAAATTGGGATGTTTGGGATATTTTGTAAACTGCAGGGAGGTTTGGGACAAATGTGACAAAACGCCCCTTTCAGTACTTGGCATATGTTGGGTATATAAAATCGTAATTTCAAAATGCGAATACGTGCTGAGAGCGAGAATTTGGCTCCAAAATATGGCTCAGGCCTCGAAATTAGGATATTTGTGATATTTTGAAAACTGCAGGGGAGTTTGTGCAAAATGTGACTCACTGCCGCTATCAGGACTTGGCATATGCTGGGTATAAAAAGTCATAATTTCAAACTGCGTATACTTGCATAGAGCGAGAATTTGGCTCCAAAATATGGCTCAGGCCTCGAAATTGGGATGTTTGAGATATTTTGAAAACTGCAGGGGGGTTTGGGACAAATGTCACCAAACATTTCAGTACTTCGCATATGTTGGGTATAAAAAAGTCGTAATTTCAAAATACGAATTCGTTCAGAGAGCCAGAATTTGGCTCCAATATATGGCTCGGGCCTCGAAATTGGGATGTTTGGGATATTTTGAAAACTGCAGGGGGGTTTGGGACAAATGTCACCAAACATTTTAGTACTTCGCATATGTTGGGTATAAAAAAGTCGTAATTTCAAAATACGAATTCGTTCAGAGAGCCAGAATTTGGCTCCAAAATATGGCTCAGGCCTCGAAATTGGGATGTTTAGGATATTTTGAAAACTGCTGGGGGGTTTGGGACAAATGTCACCAAACATTTCAGTACTTCGCATATGTTGGGTATAAAAAAGTCGTAATTTAAAACTGCGAATACGTGCAGAGAGCCAGAATTTGGCTCCAAAATATGGCTCAGGCCTCGAAATTTAGATGTTTGGGATATTTTGAAAACTGCAGGGGGAATTGGGACAAATTTGAGAAAACGCCGATTTCAGTACTTGGCATATGTTGGGTATAAAAAGTCGCAATTTAAAAATACGAATACGTGCATAGAGCTAGAATTTGGCTCCAAAATATGGATCAGGCCTCGAAATTGGGATGTTTGAGATGTTTTGAAAACTGCAAGAAGGATTGAGACAAATGTGACCAAATGCCGCTTTCAGTACTTGGTATATGTTGGGTATAAAAAAGTCGTAATTTCAAACTGCGAATACGTGCAGAGAGCCAGAATTTGGCTCCAAAATATGGCTCAGGCCTCGATATTGTGATGTTTGGGATATTTTGAAAACTGCAGGGAGGTTTGGGACAAATATAACCAAACGCCGCTTTCAACACTTGGCATATGTTGGGTATAAAAAGTCGTAATTTCAAACTGCGAATACGTGCATAGAGCCAGAATTTGGCTCCAAAATATTGCTCAGTCCTCGAAATTGGGTAGTTTGGGATATTTTGAAAACTGCAGGGGGGTTTGGGACAAATATGACCAAACGCTGCTTACAGAACTTGGCATATGTTGGGTATAAAAAGTCATAATTTCAAACTGCGAATACGTGCAGAGAGCTTGAATTTGGCTCCAAAATATGGCTCAGGCCATGAAAGTGGGATGTTTGGGATATTTTGAAAACTGCAGGCGAGTTTGAGCAAAATGTGACTCGCTGCCGCTTTCAAGACTTGGCATATGTTGGATATAAAATGTCGTAATTTCAAACCGCGAATACGTGCAGAGAGCCAGAATTTGGCTCCAAAATATGGCTAAGGCCTCGAAATTGGGATGTTAGGGATATTTTGAAAACTAAAGGGGGGGGGGGGTTTGGGACAAATGTGACCAAACGCCGCTTTCAGTACTTGGCATATGTTGGGTATAAAAAATTCGTAATTTCAAACTGCGAATACGTACAGAGAGCCAGAATTTGGCTCCAAAATATGGCTCAGGCCTCGAAATTGGGATATTTGGGATATTTCGAAAACTCCAGGGGAGTTTGTGCGAAATGTGACTCGCTGCCGCTGTCAAGACTTGGCATATGTTGGGTATAAAATGTCGTAATTTCAAACCGCGAATACGTGCATAGAGCCAGAATTTGGCTCCAAAATATTGCTCACGCCACGAAATTGGGATGTTTGGGGTATTTCGAAAACTGCAGGGGAGTTTGTTCAAAATGTGACTCACTGCTGCTTTCAGTACTTGGCATATGTTGGGTATAAAAATCGTAATATCAAACTGCGAATACGTGCAGAGACCCAGAATTTGGCTCCTAAATATGGCTCAGGCCTCGATATTGTGATGTTTGGGATATTTTGAAAACTGCATGGAGGTTTGGGACAAATATAACCAAACGCCGCTTTCAACACTTGGCATATGTTGGGTATAAAAAATTCGTAATTTCATACTGCGAATACGTGCAGAGAGCCAGAAGTTGGCTTTAAAATATTGCTCAAGCCTCGAAATTGGGATATTTGGGATATTTCGAAAACTGCAGGGGAGTTTGTGCGAAATGTGACTCACTGCCGCTTTCAGTACTTGTCATATGTTGGGTATAAAAATCGTAATATCAAACTGCGAATACCTGCAGAGAGCCAGAATTTATCTCCAAAATATGGCTCAGGCCTCGAAATTGTGATGTTTGGGATATTTTGAAAACTGCAGGGAGGTTTGGGACAAATATAACCAAACGCCGCTTTCAACACTTGGCATATGTTGGGTATAAAAAATTCGTAATTTCATACTGCGAATACGTGAAGAGAGCCAGAAGTTGGCTCCAAAATGTGGCTCAGGCCTCGAAATTGGGATATTTGGGATATATCGACAACTGTAGGGGAGTTTGTGCAAAATTTGACTCACTGCTGCTTTCAGGACTTGGCATATGTTGGGTATAAAAAGTCGTAATTTCAAACCACGAATACGTGCCTAGAGCCAGAATTTGACTCCAAAATATTGCACAGTTCTCGAAATTGGGATGTTTGGGATATTTTGAAAACTGCAGGGACGGTTTGTGAAAAATGTGACCAAACGCCGCATTCAGTACTTGGCATATTTTGGGCATAAAAAAGGTCGTAATTTCAAACTGCGAATACGTGCAATGAGCCAGAATTTGGCTCCAAAATATTGCTCAAGCCTCGAAATTGGGATATTTGGGATATTTCGAAAACTGCAGGGGAGTTTGTGCGAAATGTGACTCACTGCCGCTTTCAGTACTTGACATATGTTGGGTATAAAAAAGTCGTAATTTCAAACTGCGAATACGTGCAGAGAGCCTGAGTTTGGCTCCAAAATATGGCTCTCGCCTCGAAATTGGGATTTTTGGGGTATTTCGAAAACTGCAGGGGAATTTGTGCAAAATGTGACTCACTGGCGCTTTCAGTACTTGGCATATGTTGGGTATAAAAATCGTAATATCAAACTGCGAATACGTGCAGAGAGCCAGAATTTGGCTCCAAAATATGGCTCAGGCCTCGATATTGTGATGTTTGGGATATTTTGAAAACTGCAGGGAGGTTTGGGACAAATGTAACCAAACGCCGCTTTCAACACTTGGCATATGTTGGGTATAAAAAGTCGTAATTTCAAACTGCGAATACGTGCATAGAGCCAGAATTTGGCTCCAAAATATTGCTCAGTCCTCGAAATTGGGTAGTTTGGGATATTTTGAAAACTGCAGGGGGGTTTGGGACAAATATGACCAAACGCTGCTTATAGAACTTGGCATATGTTGGGTATAAAAAGTCATAATTTCAAACTGCGAATACGTGCAGAGAGCTTGAATTTGGCTCCAAAATATGGCTCAGGCCATGAAAGTGGGATGTTTGGGATATTTTGAAAACTGCAGGCGAGTTTGAGCAAAATGTGACTCGCTGCCGCTTTCAAGACTTGGCATATGTTGGATATAAAATGTCGTAATTTCAAACCGCGAATACGTGCAGAGAGCCAGAATTTGGCTCCAAAATATGGCTAAGGCCTCGAAATTGGGATGTTAGGGATATTTTGAAAACTAAAGGGGGGGGGGTTTGGGACAAATGTGACCAAACGCCGCTTTCAGTACTTGGCATATGTTGGGTATAAAAAATTCGTAATTTCAAACTGCGAATACGTACAGAGAGCCAGAATTTGGCTCCAAAATATGGCTCAGGCCTCGAAATTGGGATATTTGGGATATTTCGAAAACTCCAGGGGAGTTTGTGCGAAATGTGACTCGCTGCCGCTGTCAAGACTTGGCATATGTTGGGTATAAAATGTCGTAATTTCAAACTGCGAATACGTGCAGAGAGCCAGAATTTGGCTCCAAAATATTGCTCAAGCCTCGAAATTGGGATATTTGGGATATTTCGAAAACTGCAGGGGAGTTTGTGCGAAATGTGACTCACTGCCGCTTTCAGTACTTAGCATATGTTGGGTATAAATTAAAAGTCGTAAATTCAAACTGCGAATACGTGCAGAGAGCCTGAGTTTGGCTCCAAAATATGGCTCACGCCTCGAAATTGGGATGTTTGGGGTATTTCGAAAACTGTAGGGGGGTTTGGGACAAATATGACCAAACGCCGCTTACAGAACTTGGCATATGTTGGGTATAAAAAGTCGTAATTTCAAACTGCGAATACGTGCAGAGAGCCAGAATTTAGCTCCAAAGTATGGCTCAGGCCTCAAAATTGGGATATTTGGGATATTTCGAAAACTGCAGGGGAGTTTGTTGGAAATGTGACTCACTGCCGCTTTCAGGACTTGGCATATGTTGGGTATAAAATGTCGTAATTTCAAACCGCGAATACTTGCATGGAGCCAGAATTTGACTCTAAAATATGGCTCAGACCTCGAAATTGGGTTGTTTGGGATATTTTGAAAACTGCAGGGGGGTTTGGGACAAATGTCACCAAACGCCGCTCTCAGTACTTCGCATATGTTGGTTATAAAAAAGTCGTAATTTAAAAATGCGAATACGTGCAGAGAGCCAGAATTTGGCTCCAAAATATGGCTCAGGCCTCGAAATTGGGATGTTTGGGATATTTTGAAAACTGCAGGGAGGTTTGGGACAAATGTGACCAAACGCCGCTTTCAGTACTTGGAATATGTTGGGTATATAAAGTCGTAATTTCAAACTGCGAATACGTGCAGAGAGCCAGAATTTGGCTCCAAAATATGGCTCAGGCCTAGAAATTGGAATATTTGGGATATTTTGAAAACTGCAAGAGAGTTTGTGCAAAATGTGACTCACTGCCGCTTTCAGGACTTGGCATATGTTGGGTATAAAAGTCGTAATTTCAAACTGCGAATATGTGCATTAGCCAGAATTTGGCTCCAAAATTTGGCTCAGGCCTCGAAATTGGGATGTTTGGGATATTTTGAAAACTGCAGGGGGGTTTGCGACAAATATGACCAAACGCCGCTTTCAGAACTTTGCATATGTTGGGTATAAAAAGTCGTAAATTCAAAGTGCGAATACGTTCAGAGAGCCAGAATTTGGCTCCAAAAAAATGGCTCAAGCCTCGAAATTGGGATGTTTGGGATATTTTGAAAACTGCTGGGGGGTTTGGGACAGATGTAACCAAACGCCGCTTTCAGTACTTGGCATATGTTGGGTATAAAAAGTCGTAATTTCAAACTGCGAATACGTTCAGAGAGCCAGAATTTGGCTCCAAAAAATGGCTCAAGCCTCGAAATTGTAATGTTTGGGATATTTTGAAAACTGCTGGGGGGTTTGGGACAGATGTAACCAAACGCCGCTTTCAGTACTTGGCATATGTTGGGTATAAAAAGTCGTAATTTCAAATTGCGAATACGTGCAAAGAGCTTGAAATTGGCTCCAAAATATGGCTCAGGCCTCGAAATTGGGATGTTTGGGATATTTTGTAAACTGCAGGGAGGTTTGGGACAAATGTGACAAAACGCCCCTTTCAGTACTTGGCATATGTTGGGTATATAAAATCGTAATTTCAAAATGCGAATACGTGCTGAGAGCGAGAATTTGGCTCCAAAATATGGCTCAGGCCTCGAAATTAGGATATTTGTGATATTTTGAAAACTGCAGGGGAGTTTGTGCAAAATGTGACTCACTGCCGCTATCAGGACTTGGCATATGCTGGGTATAAAAAGTCATAATTTCAAACTGCGTATACTTGCATAGAGCGAGAATTTGGCTCCAAAATATGGCTCAGGCCTCGAAATTGGGATGTTTGAGATATTTTGAAAACTGCAGGGGGGTTTGGGACAAATGTCACCAAACATTTCAGTACTTCGCATATGTTGGGTATAAAAAAGTCGTAATTTCAAAATACGAATTCGTTCAGAGAGCCAGAATTTGGCTCCAATATATGGCTCGGGCCTCGAAATTGGGATGTTTGGGATATTTTGAAAACTGCAGGGGGGTTTGGGACAAATGTCACCAAACATTTTAGTACTTCGCATATGTTGGGTATAAAAAAGTCGTAATTTCAAAATACGAATTCGTTCAGAGAGCCAGAATTTGGCTCCAAAATATGGCTCAGGCCTCGAAATTGGGATGTTTAGGATATTTTGAAAACTGCTGGGGGGTTTGGGACAAATGTCACCAAACATTTCAGTACTTCGCATATGTTGGGTATAAAAAAGTCGTAATTTAAAACTGCGAATACGTGCAGAGAGCCAGAATTTGGCTCCAAAATATGGCTCAGGCCTCGAAATTTAGATGTTTGGGATATTTTGAAAACTGCAGGGGGAATTGGGACAAATTTGAGAAAACGCCGATTTCAGTACTTGGCATATGTTGGGTATAAAAAAGTCGCAATTTAAAACTACGAATACGTGCAGAGAGCTAGAATTTGGCTCCAAAATATGGATCAGGCCTCGAAATTGGGATGTTTGAGATGTTTTGAAAACTGCAAGAAGGATTGAGACAAATGTGACCAAATGCCGCTTTCAGTACTTGGTATATGTTGGGTATAAAAAAGTCGTAAATTCAAAGTGCGAATACGTTCAGAGAGCCAGAATTTGGCTCCAAAAAAATGGCTCAAGCCTCGAAATTGGGATGTTTGGGATATTTTGAAAACTGCTGGGGGGTTTGGGACAGATGTAACCAAACGCCGCTTTCAGTACTTGGCATATGTTGGGTATAAAAAGTCGTAATTTCAAACTGTGAATACGTGCAAAGAGCTTGAATTTGGCTCCAAAATATGGCTCAGGCCTCAAAATTGGGATGTTTGGGATATTTTGTAAACTGCAGGGAGGTTTGGGACAAATGTGACAAAACGCCCCTTTCAGTACTTGGCATATGTTGGGTATATAAAGTCGTAATTTCATAATGCGAATACGTGCTGAGAGCGAGAATTTGGCTCCAAAATACGACTCAGGCCTCGAAATTGGGATGTTTAGGATATTTTGAAAATTGCAGGGGGGTTTGGGACAAATGTCACCAAACATTTCAGTACTTCGCATATGTTGGGTATAAAAAAGTCGTAATTTCAAAATACGAATTCGTTCAGAGAGCCAAAATTTGGCTCCAAAATATGGCTCAGGCCTCGAAATTGAGATGTTTGGGATATTTTGAAAACTGAAGGGGGAATTGAGACAAATATGACCAAATGCCGCTTTCAGTACTTGGCATATGTTGGGTATAAAAAAGTCGTAATTTCAAACTGCGAATAGGTGCAGAGAGCCAGAATTTGGCTCCAAAACATGGCTCAGTCCTCGAAATTGGGATGTTTGGGATATTTTGAAAACTGCTGGGAGGTTTGGGACAAATGTGACCAAATGCCGCTTTCAGTACTTGGTATATGTTAGGTATAAAAAGTCGTAATTTCAAAGTGCCAATACGTGCAGAGAGCCAAAATTTGGCTACAAAATATGGCTCAGGCCTCGAAATTGGGATGTTTGGGATATTTTGAAAACTGCAGGGGAGTTTGTGCAAAATGTCACTCACTGCCGCTTTCAGGACTTGGCATATGTTGGGTATAAAAAGTCGTAATTTCAAACTGCGAATACGTGCATAGAGCCAGAATTTGGCTCCAAAATACGGCTCAGGCCTCGAAATTGGGATGTTTGGGATATTTTGAAAACTGCAGGGGGGTTTGGGAAAAATATGACCAAACGCACTTTCAGAACTTTGCATATGTTAGGTATAAAAAGTCGTAATTTCAAAGTGCGAATACGTGCAGAGAGCCAAAATTTGGCTACAAAATATGGCTCAGGCCTCGAAATTGGGATGTTTGGGATATTTTGAAAACTGCAGGGGGGGTTTGGGACATATGTGACCAAACGCCGCTTTCATTACTTGGCATATGTTGGGTATAAAAAAGAAGTAATATCAAACGGCGAATACGTGCAGAGAGCCAGAATTTGGCTCCAAAATATAGCTCAGGCCTCGAAATTGGGATATTTGGGATATTTCGAAAACTGCAGGGGAGTTTGTGCAAAATGTGACTCACTGCCGCTATCAGGACTTGGCATATGTTGGGTGTAAAAAGTCGTTATTTCAAACTGCGTATCCGTGCATAGAGCCAGAATTTGGCTCCAAAATACGGCTCAGGCCTCGAAATTGGGATGTTTAGGATATTTTGAAAACTGCAGGGGGGTTTGTCACAAATGTCACCAAACGCTGCTTTCAGTACTTCACATATGTTGGGTATAAAAAAGTCGTAATTTCAAACTGAGAATACGTGCAGAGAGCCAGAATTTGGCTCCAAAATATGGCTCAGGCCTCGAAATTGGGATGTTTGGGATATTTTGAAAACTGCAGGGGGGTTTGGGATGTATGTGACCAAACGCCGTTTTCATTACTAGGCACATGTTGGCTATAAAAAATCGTAATTTCAAACGGCGAATACGTGCAGAGAGCCAGAATTTGGGTCCAAAATATGGCTCAGGCCTCGAAATTGGGATGTTTGGGATATTTTGAAAACTGCAAGGGGGTTTCGGACATATGTGACCAAACGGCGCTTTCATTACTTGGCATATGTTGGGTATAAAATAGTCGTAATTTCAAACGGCGAATACGTGCAGAGAGCCAGAATTTGGCTCCAAAATATAGCTCAGGCCTCGAAATTGGGATTTTTGGGGAATTTCGAAAACAGCAGGGGAGTTTGTGCGAAATGTGACTCACTGCCGCTTTCAGTACTTGGCATATATTGGGTATAAAAAAGTCGTAATTTCAAACTGCGAATACGTGCAGAGAGCCTGAGTTTGGCTCCAAAATATGGCTCATGCCTCGAAATTGGGATTTTTGGGGAATTTCGAAAACTGCATGGGAATTTGTGCAAAATGTGACTCACTGGCGCTTTCAGTACTTGGCATATGTTGGGTATAAAAATCGTAATATCAAACTGCGAATACGTGCAGAGAGCCAGAATTTGGCTCCAAAATATGGCTCAGGCCTCGATATTGTGATGTTTGGGATATTTTGAAAACTGCAGGGAGGTTTGGGACAAATATAACCAAACGCCGCTTTCAACACTTGGCATATGTCGGGTATAAAAAAATCGTAATTTCTTACTGCGAATACGTGCAGAGAGCGAGAAGTTGGCTCCAAAATATGGCTCAGGCCTCGAAATTGGGATATTTGGGATATTTCGAAAACTGGTGGGGAGTTTGTGCAAAATTTGACTCACTGCTGCTTTCAGGACTTGGCATATGTTGGGTATAAAAAGTCGTAATTTCAAACTGCGAATACGTGCATAGAGCCAGAATTTGGCTCCAAAATATTGCTCAGTCCTCGAACTTGGGTAGTTTGGGATATTTTGAAAACTGCAGGGGGGTTTGGGACAAATATGACCAAACGCTGCTTACAGAACTTGGCATTTGTTGGGTATAAAAAGTCGTAATTTCAAACTGCGAATACGTGCAGAGAGCCAGAATTTGGCTCCAAAATATGGCTCAGGCCTCGAAATTGTGATGTTTGGGATATTTTGAAAACTGCTGGGGGGTTTGGGATATATGTGACCAAACGCCACTTTCATTACTAGGCACATGTTGGCTATAAAAAAGTCGTAATTTCAAAACGCGAATACGTGCAGAGAGCCAGAATTTGGCTCCAAAATATGGCTCAGGCCTCGAAATTGGGATGTTTTGGATATTTTGAAAACTGCAAGAAGGATTGAGACAAATGTAACCAAACACCGCTTTCAGTACTTGGTATATGTTGTGTGACGGTAACGCGTTGGTGTTCGGCTGTTCAAAAGCTAGGGGTATGGCCTCGTCACATATAGAAAAAAAAAATAGAAAATCTGGAACTTCGTCTGTGGTAAGGTAAGGAGAAGACACACAAAACACAAGTAAATTTTAACAATGAAATTTTAATTACGTTAAAGAAAGCAAAACATGAATAAAATGGACATACAAATTCGTATAATAAAATCAATCAATCAAAGTAATAAGAATAATCAAATGGCAAAATGAAAAGTTACGTTAAGACAAGTGAGCAAATAAACAGTGTATGATAAACAAAGTAAATAGGTGCCGGAATATTGGCTTCAAGCTATCACTTCTCTTAGTACACGTAAGCCTGGGGCTTAGTCTACCAACGAGATGTGTTAACTTGTCGAAAGCACGGGATATTCTGAAGACTGAGGTCGTGGCGGCCCCAAACATCAAGTAGTATGGTGGGTAGAGTGTAGTTGCAGCTGGACCCGCAGCCAATCAGCGAGGAGCAGGCGACAAGACAGGTAGTTTGGCGGTTCGAGGTGGAGCAGGTGTTCCTGGCTGCATACGTTTTGCTCTCTGGCAAACCTTGGAGATGTTGTTGTCGTTGTTGAATATTTCTTCCATATTAGTTTTGTATAGATTTGTAGCGACGTATTTGGAGGGAAGAGCAGGCTCAATCTCTTGAAGGAGATTATTGTCACAGTTGGGTATAAAAAAGTCGTAATTTCAAACTGCGAATACGTGCAGAGAGCCAGAATCTGGCTCCAAAATATTGCTCAGGCCTCTTAATTGGGTTATTTGGGATATTTCGAAAACTGCTGGGGAGTTTGTGCAAAATGTGACTCACTGCCGCTTTCAGGACTTAACATATGTTGGGTATAAAAAGTCGTAATTTCAAACTGCGAATACGTGCATAGAGCCAGAATTTGGCTCCAAAATACGGCTCAGGCCTCGAAATTGGGATGTTTGGGATATTTTGAAAACTGCAGGGGGGTTTGGGAAAAATATGACCAAACGCCGCTTTCAGAACTTTGCATATGTTGGGTATAAAAAGTCGTAATTTCAAAGTGCGAATACGTGCAGAGAGCCAAAATTTGGCTACAAAATATGGCTCAGGCCTCGAAATTGGGATGTTTGGGATATTTTGAAAACTGCAGAGGGGTTTGGGACAGATGTAACCAAACGCCGCTTTCAGTACTTGGCATATGTTGGATATAAAAAGTCGAAATTTCAAACTGTAAATACGTGCAGAGAGCCAGAATTTGGCTCTATAATATGGCTCAGGCCTTGAAATTAGGATATTTGGGATATTTTGAAAACTGCAGTGGGGATTGGGACAAATGTGACCAAACGCCGCTTTCAGAACTTGGCATATGTTGGGTATAAAAAAGTCGCAATTTCAAACTACGAATACGTGCAGAGAGCCAGAATTTGGCTCCAAAATATGGCTCAGGCCTCGAAATTGGGATATTTGGGATATTTCGAAAACTGCAGGGGAGTTTGTGCAAAATGTGACTCACTGCCGCTATCAGGACTTGGCATATGTTGGGTATAAAAAAGTCGAAATTTCAAACTGCGAATACGTGCAGAGAGCCAGAATTTGGCTCTATAATATGGCTCAGGCCTCGAAATTAGGATATTTGGGATATTTTGAAAACTGCAGGGGAGGTTTGGGACAAATGTGACCAAACACCGCTTTCAGTACTTGGAATGTGTTGGGTATATAAAGTCGTAATTTCAAACTGCAAATACGTGCAGAGAGCGAGAATTTGGCTCCAAAATATGGCTCAGGCCTTGAAATTGGGATATTTGTGATATTTTGAAAACTGCAGGGGAATTTGTGCAAAATGTGACTCACTGGCGCTTGCAGTACTTGGCATATGTTGGGTATAAAAATCGTAATATCAAACTGCGAATACGTGCAGAGAGCCTGAGTTTGGCTCCATTATATGGCTCACGCCTCGAAATTGGGGTTTTTTGGGAATTTCGAAAACTGCAGGGGAATTTGTGGAAAATGTGACTCACTGGCGCTTTCAGTACTTGGCATATGTTGGGTATAAAAATCGTAATATCAAACTGCGAATACGTGCAAAGAGCCAGAATTTGGCTCCAAAATATGGCTCAGTCCTCGAAATTGGGATGTTTGGGATATTTTGAAAACTGCAGGGAGGTTTGGGACAAATATAACCAAACGCCGCTTTCAACACTTGGCATATGTTGGGTATAAAAAAGTCGTAATTTCAAACTGCGAATACGTGCAGAGAGCCAGAATTTGGCTCCAAAATATTGCTCAAGCCTCGAAATTGGGATATTTGGGATATTTCGAAAACTGCAGGGGAGTTTGTGCGAAATGTGACTCACTGCCGCTTTCAGTACTTGGCATATGTTGGGTATAAAAAAGTCGTAATTTCAAACTGCGTATACGTGCATAGAGCCAGAATTTGGCTCCAAAGTACGGCTCAGGCCTCGAAATTGGGATGTTTAGGATATTTTGAAAACTGCAGGAGGGTATGGGACAAATGTCACCAAACGCCGCTTTCAGTAATTGGCATATGTTGGGTATAAAAAAGTCGAAATTTCAAACTGTAAATACGTGCAGAGAGCCAGAATTTGGCTCTATAATATGGCTCAGGCCTTGAAATTAGGATATTTGGGATATTTTGAAAACTGCAGGGAGGTTTGGGACAAATGTGACCAAACGCCGCTTTCAGTACTTGGCATATGTTGGGTATATAAAGTCGTAATTTCAAACTGCGAATACGTGCAGAGAGCGAGAATTTGGCTCTAAAATATGGCTCAGGCCTCGAAATTGGGATATTTGGGATATTTTGAAAACTGCAGTGGGGATTGGGACAAATGTGACCAAACGCCGCTTTCAGAACTTGGCATATGTTGGGTATAAAAAAGTCGCAATTTCAAACTACGAATACGTGCAGAGAGCCAGAATTTGGCTCCAAAATATGGCTCAGGCCTCGAAATTGGGATATTTGGGATATTTCGAAAACTGCAGGGGAGTTTGTGCAAAATGTGACTCACTGCCGCTATCAGGACTTGGCATATGTTGGGTATAAAAAAGTCGAAATTTCAAACTGCGAATATGTGCAGAGAGCCAGAATTTGGCTCTATAATATGGCTCAGGCCTCGAAATTAGGATATTTGGGATATTTTGAAAACTGCAGGGGAGGTTTGGGACAAATGTGACCAAACGCCGCTTTCAGTACTTGGTATATGTTGGGTATAAAAAAGTCGTAATTTCAATCTGCGAATACGTGCATAGAGCCAGAATTTGGCTCCAAAATATGGCTCAGGCCTCGAAATTGGGATGTTTGGGATATTTTGAAAACTGCTGGGAGGTTTGGGACAAATGTGACCAAATGCCGCTTTCAGTACTTGGTATATGTTGGGTATAAAAAGTCGTAATTTCAAACTGCGAATACGTGCAGAGAGCCAGAATTTGGCTCCAAAATATGGCTCAGGCCTCTTAATTGGGTTATTTGGGATATTTCGAAAACTGCAGGGGAGTTTGTGCAAAATGTCACTCACTGCCGCTTTCAGGACTTGGCATATGTTGGGTATAAAAAGTCGTAATTTCAAACTGCGAATACGTGCATAGAGCCAGAATTTGGCTCCAAAATACGGCTCAGGCCTCGAAATTGGGATGTTTGGGATATTTTGAAAACTGCAGGGGAGTTTGGGACAGATGTAACCAAACGCCGCTTTCAGTACTTGCCATATGTTGGGTATAAAAAGTCGTAATTTCAAACTGCGAATACGTGCAAAGAGCTTGTATTTGGCTCCAAAATATGGTTCAGGCCTCGAAATTGGGATGTTTGGGATATTTTGTAAACTGTAGGGAGGTTTGGGACAGATGTGACCAAACGCCGCTTTCAGTACTTGGCATATGTTGGGTATAAAAAGTCGTAATTTCAAACTGTGAATACGTGCAGAGATCCAGAATTTGGCTCTATAATATGGCTCAGGCCTCGAAATTAGGATATTTGAGATATTTTGAAAACTGCAGGCAGGTTTGGGACAAATGTGACCAAACACCGCTTTCAGTAATTGGAATGTGTTGGGTATATAAAGTCGTAATTTCAAACTGCAAATACGTGCAAAGAGCGAGAATTTGGCTCCAAAATATAGCTCAGGCCTCGAAATTGGGATGTTTGGGATATTTTGAAAACTGCAGGGGGGTTTCGGACATATGTGTCCAAACGGCGCTTTCAATACTTGGCATATGTTGGGTATAAAATAGTCGTAATTTCAAACGGCGAATACGTGCAGAGAGCCAGAATTTGGCTCCAAAATATAGCTCAGGCCTCGAAATTGGGATATTTGGGATATTTCGAAAACTGCAGGGGAGTTTGTCCAAAATGTGACTCACTGCCGCTATCAGGACTTGGCATATGTTGGGAATAAAAAGTCGTTATTTCAAACTGTGTATACGTGCATAGAGCCAGAATTTGGCTCCAAAATACGGCTCACGCCTCTAAATTGGGATGTTTAGGATATTTTGAAAACTGCAGTGGGGTTTGGGACAAATGTCACCAAACGCCGCTTTCAGTACTTCGCATATGTTGGGTATAAAAAAGTCGTAATTTCAAACTGAGAATACGTGCAGAGAGCCAGAATTTGGCTCCAAAATATAGCTCAGGCCTCGAAATTGTGATATTTGGGATGTTTCCAAAACTGCAGGGGAGTTTGTGCAAAATGTGACTCACTGCCGCTATCAGGACTTGGCATATGCTGGGTATAAAAAGTCGTAATTTCAAACTGCGTATACGTGCATAGAGCCAGAATTTGGCTCCAAAATACGGCTCAGGCCTCGAAATTGGGATGTTTAGGATATTTTGAAAACTGCAGGAGGGTATGGGACAAATGTCACCAAACGCCACTTTCAGTACTTTGCATATGTTGGGTATAAAAAAGTCGCAATTTCAAACTACGAATACGTGCAGAGAGCCAGAATTTGGCTCCAAAATATGGCTCAGGCCTCGAAATTGGGATGTTTGGGATATTTTGAAAACTGCAAGAAGGATTGAGACAAATGTGACCAAACGCCGCTTTCAGTACTTGGTATATGTTGGGTATAAAAAAGTCGTAATTTCAATCTGCAAATACGTGCATAGAGCCAGAATTTGGCTCGAAAATATGGCTCAGGCCTCGAAATTGGGATGTTTGGGATATTTTGAAAACTGCAGGGAAGTTTGGGACAAATGTGACCAAACGCCGCTTTCAGTACTTGGCATATGTTGGGTATATAAAGTCGTAATTTGAAACTGCGAATACGTGCAGAGAGCCAGAATTTGGCTCCAAAATACGGCTCAGGCCTCGAAATTGGGATGTTTGGGATATTTTGAAAACTGCAGGGGGGTTTGGGACAGATGTAACCAAACGCCGCTTTCAGTACTTGGCATATGTTGGGTAAAAAAGTCGTAATTTCAAACTGCGAATACGTGCAGAGAGCCAGAATTTGGCTCTATAATATGGCTCAGGCCTCGAAATTAGGATATTTGGGATATTTTGAAAACTGCAGGGAGGTTTGGGACAAATGTGACCAAACGCCGCTCTCAGTACTTGGCATATGTTGGGTATATAGATTCGTAATTTCAAAATGCGAATACGTGCAGAGAGCGAGAATTTGGCTCCAAAATATGGCTCAGGCCTCGAAATTGGGATGTTTGGGATATTTTGAAAACTGCAGGGGGGTTTGGGATATATGTGACCAATCGCCGCTTTCATTACTAGGCACATGTTGGCTATAAAAAAGTCGTAATTTCAAACGTCGAATACGTGCAGAGAGCCAGAATTTGGCTCCAAAATATAGCTCAGGCCTCGAAATTGGGATATTTGGGATGTTTCTAAAACTGCAGGGGAGTTTGTGCAAAATGTGACTCACTGCCGCTATCAAGACTTGGCATATGCTGGGTATAAAAAGTCGTAATTTCAAACTGCGTATACGTGCATAGAGCCAGAATTTGGCTCGAAAATACGGCTCAGGCCTCGAAATTGAGATATTTGGGATATTTTGAAAACTGCAGGGAGGTTTGGGACAAATGTGACCAAACGCTGCTTTCAGTACTTGGCATATGTAGGGTATAAAAAAGTCCCAATTTCAAACTTCGAATATGTGCAGAGAGCCAGAATTTGGCTCCAAAATATGGCTCAGGCCTCGATATTAGGATGTTTGAGATATTTTGAAAACTGCAGGGGAGTTTGTGCAAAATGTGATTCACTGCCTCTTTCAGTACTTGGCATATGTTGGGTATAAAAAGTCGTAATTTCAAACTGTGAATACGTGCAGAGAGCCAGAATTTGGCTCCAAAATATGGCTCAGGCCTCGAAATTGGGATGTTTGGAATATTTTGAAAACTGAAGGGGGGATTGGGACAAATGTGACTAAACACCGCTTACAGTACTTGGCATATGTAAGGTATAAATAGTCGTAATTTTAAACTGCGAATACGTGCAGAGAGCCTGAATTTGGCTCCAAAGAATGGCTCAGGCCTCGAAATTGGGATGTTTGGGATATTTTGAAAACTGGGGGGGGGTTTGGGACAAATGTGACCAAACGCCGCTTTCAGTACTTGGCATATGTAAGGTATAAAAAATTCGTAATTTCAAACTGCGAATACGTGCAGAGAGCCAGAATTTGGCTCCAAAATATGGCTCAGGCCTTGAAATTGGGATGTTTGGGATATTTTGAAAATTGCAGGGGGGATTGAGACAAATGTGACCAAACGCATTGGCATATGTTGGGTATAAAAAGTCGTAATTTTAAACTGCGAGTATGTGCAGAGAGCCAGAATTTGGCTCCAAAATATGGCTCAGGCCTCGAAATTGGGATATTTAGGATATTTCGAAAACTGCAGGGGAGTATGTTCGAAATATGACTCACTGCCGCTTTCAGGACTCGGCATATGTTGGGTATAAAATGTCGTAATTTCAAACCGCGAATACGTGCATAGAGCCAGAATTTGGCTCCAAAATATTGCTGAGGCCTCGAAATTGGGATGTTTGGGATATTTTGAAAACTGCAGGAGAGTTTGTTCGAAATGTGACTCACTGCCGCTTTCAGGACTCGGCATATGTTGGGTATAAAAAGTCATAAATTCAATCTGCGAATACGTGCAGAGAGCCAGCATTTTGCTCCAAAATATGGCTCAGGCCTTGAAATTGAGATGTTTGGGATATTTTGAAAACTGCAGGGGGGATTGGGACAGATGTGACCAAACGCCGCTTTTAGTACTTGGCATATGTTGGGCATAAACAAGTCGCAATTTCAAACTGTGAATACGTGCAGAGAGCCAGCATTTTGCTCCAAAACATGGCTAAGGCCTCGAAATTGGGATATTTGGGATATTTTGAAAACTGCAGGGGAGTTTGTGCAAAATGTGACTCACTGCTGCTTTCAGTACTTGGCATATGTTGGGTATAAAAATTCGTAATTTCAAACTGCGAATACGTGCAGAGAGCCAGAATTAGGCTCCAAAATATGGCTCAGGCCTCGAAATTGGGATATTTGGGATATTTCGAAAACTGCAGGGGAGTTTGTGCAAAATGTGACTCTCTGCCGCTTTCAGGACTTGGCTTATGTTGGGTATAAAAAGTAGAAATTTCAAACTGCGAATACGTGCAGAGAGCCAGAATTTGACTCCAAAATATGGCTCAGGCCTCGAAATTGGGATGTTTGGGATATTTTGAAAACTGCAGGGGAGTTTCTGCAAAATGTGACTCACTGCCTCTTTCAGTACTTGGCATATGTTGGGTATAAAAATTCGTAATTTCAAACTGCGAATATGTGCTGAGAGCCAGAATTAGGCTCCAAAATATGGCTCAGGCCTCGAAATTGGGATATTTGGGATATTTCGAAAACTGCAGGGGAGTTTGTGCAAAATGTGACTCACTGCCGCTTTCAGGATTTGGCATATGTTGGGTATAAAAAGTCGTAATTTCAATCTTCGAATTCGTGCATAGAGCCAGAATTTGGCTCCAAAATATAGCTCAGGCCTCGAAATTGGGATGTTTGTATTATTTTGAAAACTGCAGGGAGGTTTCGGACAAATGTGACCAAACGCCGCTTTCAGTACTTGGCATATGTTGGGTATATAAAGTCGTAATTTCAAATTGCGAATACGTGCAGAGAGCCAAAATTTTGCTCCAAACTATAGGTCAGGCCTCGAAATTAGCATGTTTAGGATATTTTGAAAGTTGCAGGGAGGTTTAGGACAAATGTGTCCAAACACCGCTTTCAGTACTTGGCATTTGTTGGGTATAAAAAGTCATAATTTCAAACTGCGAATACGAGCTGAGAGCCAGAATTTGGCTTCAAAATATGGCTCAGGGCTCGAAATTGAGATGTTTAGGATATTTTGAAAAATGCAGGGGAGTTTAGCAAAATGTGAGTCACTGCCACTTTCAGTACTTGGCATATGTTGGGTATAAAAAAGTCGTAATTTCAAACTGCGAGTACGTGCAGAAAGCCAGAATTTGGCTCGAAAATATGGCTCAGGCCTCGAAATTGGGATATTTGGGATATTTTGAAAGCTGCAGGGGGGTTTGGGACAAATATGACCAAACGCTGCTTTCAGAACTTGGCATAAGTTGGGTATAAAAAGTCGTAATTTCAAACTGCGAATACGTGCAGAGAGCCAGAATTTGGCTCCAAAATATGGCTCAGGCCTCGAAATTGGGATATTTGGGATATTTTGAAAACTGCAGGGGGGTTTGTGCAAAATGTGACTAACTGCCACTTTCATTACTTGGCATATATTGGGTATAAAAAATCGTAATTTCAAACTGCGAATACGTGCAGAGAGCCAGAATTTGGCTCCAAAATGTGAATCAGGCCTTAAAATTGGGATGTTTGGGATATTTTGAAAACTGCAGGGGGGGATTGCTCCAAATGTTACCAAACGCCGCTTTCAGGACTTAGCATATGTTGGGTATAAAAAAGTCGCAATTTTAAACTGCGAATACGTGCAGAGAGCCAGAATTTGGCTCCAAAATTTGACTCAGACCTCGAAATTGGGATGTTTGGGATATTTTGAAAACTGCATTGGGGGTTTTGGACAAATGTGACCAAACGCCGCTTTCAGTAATTGGCATATGTTGGGCATAAAAAAAGTCGTAATTTCAAACTGCGAATACGTGCAGAGAGCCAGAATTTGGCTCCAAAATATGGCTCAGGCCTCGAAATTGGGATGTTTGGGATATTTCGAAAACTGCAGGGGAGTTTGTGCGAAATGTGACTCACTGCAGTTATCAGGACTTGGCATATGTTGGGTATAAAATGTCGTAATTTCAAACCGTGAATACGAGCATAGAGCCAGAATATGGCTTCAAAATATGGCTCAGGCCTCGAAATTGGAATGTTTGGGATATTTTGAAAACTGCAGGGAGGGGTTTGGGACAAATGTTACCAAACGCCGCTTCCAGTACTTGGCATATGTTGGGTATAAAAAAGTCGTAATTTTAAACTGCGAATACGTGCAGAGAGCCAGAATTTGGCTTCAAAATATGGCTCAGGCCTCGAAATTGGGATATTTGGGATATTTTGAAAACTGCAGTGGGGTTTGGGACAAATATGACCAAACGCCGCTTTCAGAACTTGGCAAATGTTGGGTTTAAAAATTCGTAATTTCAAACTGCGAATACGTGCAGAGAGCCAGAATTTGGCTCCAAAATATGGCTCAGGCCTCGAAATTGGGATATTTGGGATATTTTGAAAATTGCAGGGAGGTTTGGGACAAATGTGACCAAACGCCGCTTTCAGTACTTGGCATATGTTGGGCATAAAAAAAGTCGTAATTTCAAACTGCGAATACGTGCAGAGAGCCAGAATTTGGCTTCAAAATATTTCTCAGGCCTCGAAATTAGCATGTTTGGGATATTTTGAAAACTGCAGGGAGGTTTGGGACAAATGTGACCAAATGCCGCTTTTAGTACTTGGCATATGTTGAGTATAAAATTTGCAATTAAATACTGCTAATACGTGCAGAGACCCAGAATTTGGCTCCAAATTATGGTTCAGGCCTCGAAATTGGGATATTTGGGATATTTAGAAAACTGCAGGGGGGATTGGGCTAAATGTGACCAAACGCCGTTTTCAGGACTTGTCATATGTTGGGTATAAAAAAGTCGCAATTTTAAACAGCGAATATGTGCAGAGAGCCAGAATTTGGCTCCAAAATACGGCTAAGGCCTCGAAATTGGGATATTTGGGATATTTCGAAAACTGCAGGGGAGTTTGGGCGAAATGTGACTCAATGCCGCTTTCAGGACTTGGCATATGTTGGGTATAAAAAGTCGTAATTTAAAACTTCGAATACGTGCAGAGAGCCAGAATTTGGCTCAGGCCTCAAAATTGCGATGTTTGGGATATTTTGAAAACTGCAGGGGAGTTTGTGCAAAATGTGACTCAATGCTGCTTTCAGGGCTTGGCATATATTGGGTATAAAAAGTCGTAATTTTAATCTGCGAATACGTGCAGAGAGCCAGAATTTGGCTCCAAAATATGGCTCAGGCCTCGAAATTGGGATGTTTGGGATATTTTAAAAACTGCGGGTGGGTTTGGGACAAATATGACCAAACGCCGCTTTCAGAACTTGGCAAATGTTGGGTATAAAAAGTCGTAATTTCAAAGTGCGAATACGTGCAGAGAGCCAGAATTTGGCTCCAAAATGTGAATCAGGCCATAAAATTGGGATGTTTGGGATATTTGGAAAACTGAAGGGGGGATTGGGCTAAATGTGACCAAATGCCGTTTTCAAGACTTGTCATATGTTGGGTATAAAAAAGTCGCAATTTTAAACTGCGAATATGTGCAGAGAGCCAGAATTTGGCTCCAAAATACGGCTCAGGCCTCGATATTGGGATATTTAGGATATTTCGAAAACTGAAGGGGGGTTTGGGACAAATGTGACCAAACGCCGCATTCAGTACTTGGCATATGTTGGGTATAAAAAAGTCGAAATTTCAAACTGCGAATACGTGCAGAGAGCCAGAATTTGGCTCCAAAATATGGCTCAGGCCTCGAAATTGGGATGTTTGGGATATTTTGAAAACTGCAGGGGAATTTGTGCAAAATGTGACTCACTGCCGCTTTACGTACTTGGCATATGTTGGGTATAAAAAGTCGTAATATCAAACTGCGAAAACGTGCAGAGATCCAGAATTTGGCTCCAAAATATGGCTCAGGCCTCGAAATTGGAATGTTTGGGATATTTTGAAAACTGCAGGGTGGGTTTGGGACAAATGTGACCAAACGCCGTTTTCAGTACTTGGCATATGTTGGGTATAAAAAAGTCATAATTTCAAACTGCGAATACGTGCAGTGAGCCAGAATTTTGCTCAAAAATATAGCTCAGGCCTCGAAATTGGGATGTTTGGGATATTTTGAAAACTGCAGGGGGGGTTTGGGACAAATGTGACCAAACGCCGCAGATCAGTACTTGGCATATGTTGGGTATAAAAAGGTTGAAATTTCAAACTGCGAATACGTGCAGAGAGCCAGAATTTGGCTCCAAAATATGGCTCAGGCCTCGAAATTGGGATATTTAGGATATTTCGAAAATTGCAGGGGAGTTTGTTCGAAATGTGACTCACTGCCGCTTTCAGGACTCGGCATATGTTCTGTATAAAATGTCGTAATTTCAAACCGCGAATACGTGCATAGAGCCAGAATTTGGCTCCAAAATATTGCTGAGGCCTCGAAATTGGGATATTTGGGATATTTCGAGAACTGCGGGGGGGTTTGGGACAAATGTGACCAAACGCATTGGCATATGTTGGGTATAAAAAGTCGTAATTTTAAACTGCGAGAATGTGCAGAGAGCCAGAATTTTGCTCCAAAATATGGCTCAGGCCTCGAAATTGGGATGTTTGGGATATTTTGAAAACTGCGGGGGGGTTTGGGACAAATGTGACAAACGCCGCTTTCAGTACTTGCCATATGTTGGGTATAAAAAAGTCGCAATTTCAAACTGCGAATACGTGCAGAAAGCCAGAATTTGGCTCCAAAATATGGCTCAGGCCTCGAAATTGGGATATTTGGGATATTTCGAAAACAGCAGGGAAGTTTGTGCAAAATGTGACTCACTGCCACTCACAGGACTTGGTATATGTTGGGTATAAAAAGTCATAATTTCAAACTGCGAATACGTGCATAGAGCCAGAATTTGGCTCCAAAATATGGCTCAGTCCTTGATATTGGGATTTTTGGGATATTTTGAAAACTGCAGGGAAGTTTGGGACAAATGTGACCAAACGCCGCTTTCAGTACTTGGCATATGTTGGGTATAAAAAGTCGTAATTTCAAACTGCGAATACGTGCAGAGAGCCTGAATTTGGCTCCAAAGAATGGCTCAGGCCTCGAAATTGGGATGTTTGGGATATTTTGAAAACTGCAGGGGGGGTTTGGGACAAATGTGACCAAACGCCGCTTTCAGTACTTGGCATATGTAAGGTATAAAAAAGTCGTAATTTCAAACTGCGAATACGTGCAGAGAGCCAGAATTTGGCTCCAAAATATGGCTCTGGCCTTGAAATTGGGATGTTTGGGATATTTTGAAAATTGCAGGGGGGATTGAGACAAATGTGACCAAACGCATTGGCATATGTTGGGTATTAAAAGTCGTAATTTTAAACTGCGAGTATGTGCAGAGAGCCAGAATTTGGCTCCAAAATATGGCTCAGGCCTCGAAATTGGGATATTTAGGATATTTCGAAAACTGCAGGGGAGTTTGTTCGAAATATGACTCACTGCCGCTTTCAGGACTCGGCATATGTTGGGTATAAAATGTCGTAATTTCAAACCGCGAATACGTGCATAGAGCCAGAATTTGGCTCCAAAATATTGCTGAGGCCTCGAAATTGGGATGTTTGGGATATTTTGAAAACTGCAGGGGAGTTTGTTCGAAATGTGACTCACTGCCGCTTTCAGGACTCGGCATATGTTGGGTATAAAAAGTCATAAATTCAATCTGCGAATACGTGCAGAGAGCCAGCATTTTGCTCCAAAATATGGCTCAGGCCTTGAAATTGAGATGTTTGGGATATTTTGAAAACTGCAGGGGGGATTGGGACAGATGTGACCAAACGCCGCTTTTAGTACTTGGCATATGTTGGGCATAAACAAGTCGCAATTTCAAACTGTGAATACGTGCAGAGAGCCAGCATTTTGCTCCAAAACATGGCTAAGGCCTCGAAATTGGGATATTTGGGATATTTTGAAAACTGCAGGGGAGTTTGTGCAAAATGTGACTCACTGCTGCTTTCAGTACTTGGCATATGTTGGGTATAAAAATTCGTAATTTCAAACTGCGAATACGTGCAGAGAGCCAGAATTAGGCTCCAAAATATGGCTCAGGCCTCGAAATTGGGATATTTGGGATATTTCGAAAACTGCAGGGGAGTTTGTGCAAAATGTGACTCTCTGCCGCTTTCAGGACTTGGCTTATGTTGGGTATAAAAAGTAGAAATTTCAAACTGCGAATACGTGCAGAGAGCCAGAATTTGACTCCAAAATATGGCTCAGGCCTCGAAATTGGGATGTTTGGGATATTTTGAAAACTGCAGGGGAGTTTCTTCAAAATGTGACTCACTGCCTCTTTCAGTACTTGGCATATGTTGGGTATAAAAATTCGTAATTTCAAACTGTGAATATGTGCAGAGAGCCAGAATTAGGCTCCAAAATATGGCTCAGGCCTCGAAATTGGGATATTTGGGATATTTTGAAAACTGCAGGGGGGATTGGGACAGATGTGACCAAACGCCGCTTTTAGTACTTGGCATATGTTGGGCATAAACAAGTCGCAATTTCAAACTGCGAATATGTGCAGAGAGCCAGAATTAGGCTCCAAAACATGGCTAAGGCCTCGAAATTGGGATATTTGGGATATTTCGAAAACTGCAGGGAAGTTTGTGCAAAATGTGACTCACTGCCGCTTTCAGGACTTGGCATATGTTGGGTATAAAAAGTCGTAATTTCAATCTTCGAATTCGTGCATAGAGCCAGAATTTGGCTCCAAAATATAGCTCAGGCCTCGAAATTGGGATGTTTGTATTATTTTGAAAACTGCAGGGAGGTTTCGGACAAATGTGACCAAACGCCGCTTTCAGTACTTGGCATATGTTGGGTATATAAAGTCGTAATTTCAAATTGCGAATACGTGCAGAGAGCCAAAATTTTGCTCCAAACTATGGGTCAGGCCTCGTAATTAGCATGTTTAGGATATTTTGAAAGTTGCAGGGAGGTTTAGGACAAATGTGTCCAAACACCGCTTTCAGTACTTGGCATTTGTTGGGTATAAAAAGTCATAATTTCAAACTGCGAATACGAGCTGAGAGCCAGAATTTGGCTTCAAAATATGGCTCAGGGCTCGAAATTGAGATGTTTAGGATATTTTGAAAAATGCAGGGGAGTTTAGCAAAATGTGAGTCACTGCCACTTTCAGTACTTGGCATATGTTGGGTATAAAAAAGTCGTAATTTCAAACTGCGAGTACGTGCAGAAAGCCAGAATTTGGCTCGAAAATATGGCTCAGGCCTCGAAATTGGGATATTTGGGATATTTTGAAAACTGCAGGGGGGTTTGGGACAAATATGACCAAACGCTGCTTTCAGAACTTGGCATAAGTTGGGTATAAAAAGTCGTAATTTCAAACTGCGAATACGTGCAGAGAGCCAGAATTTGGCTCCAAAATATGGCTCAGGCCTCGAAATTGGGATATTTGGGATATTTTGAAAACTGCAGGGGGGTTTGTGCAAAATGTGACTAACTGCCACTTTCATTACTTGGCATATATTGGGTATAAAAAATCGTAATTTCAAACTGCGAATACGTGCAGAGAGCCAGAATTTGGCTCCAAAATGTGAATCAGGCCTTAAAATTGGGATGTTTAGGATATTTTGAAAACTGCAGGGGGGGATTGCTCCAAATGTTACCAAACGCCGCTTTCAGGACTTAGCATATGTTGGGTATAAAAAAGTCGCAATTTTAAACTGCGAATACGTGCAGAGAGCCAGAATTTGGCTCCAAAATTTGACTCAGACCTCGAAATTGGGATGTTTGGGATATTTTGAAAACTGCATTGGGGGTTTTGGACAAATGTGACCAAACGCCGCTTTCAGTAATTGGCATATGTTGGGCATAAAAAAAGTCGTAATTTCAAACTGCGAATACGTGCAGAGAGCCAGAATTTGGCTCCAAAATATGGCTCAGGCCTCGAAATTGGGATGTTTGGGATATTTCGAAAACTGCAGGGGAGTTTGTGCGAAATGTGACTCACTGCAGTTATCAGGACTTGGCATATGTTGGGTATAAAATGTCGTAATTTCAAACCGTGAATACGAGCATAGAGCCAGAATATGGCTTCAAAATATGGCTCAGGCCTCGAAATTGGAATGTTTGGGATATTTTGAAAACTGCAGGGAGGGGTTTGGGACAAATGATACCAAACGCCGCTTCCAGTACTTGGCATATGTTGGGTATAAAAAAGTCGTAATTTTAAACTGCGAATACGTGCAGAGAGCCAGAATTTGGCTTCAAAATATGGCTCAGGCCTCGAAATTGGGATATTTGGGATTTTTTGAAAACTGCAGTGGGGTTTGGGACAAATATGACCAAACGCCGCTTTCAGAACTTGGCAAATGTTGGGTTTAAAAATTCGTAATTTCAAACTGCGAATACGTGCAGAGAGCCAGAATTTGGCTCCAAAATATGGCTCAGGCCTGGAAATTGGGATATTTGGGATATTTTGAAAATTGCAGGGAGGTTTGGGACAAATGTGACCAAACGCCGCTTTCAGTACTTGGCATATGTTGGGCATAAAAAAAGTCGTAATTTCAAACTGCGAATACGTGCAGAGAGCCAGAATTTGGCTTCAAAATATTTCTCAGGCCTCGAAATTAGCATGTTTGGGATATTTTGAAAACTGCAGGGAGGTTTGGGACAAATGTGACCAAATGCCGCTTTTAGTACTTGGCATATGTTGAGTATAAAATTTGCAATTAAAAACTGCTAATACGTGCAGAGACCCAGAATTTGGCTCCAAATTATGGTTCAGGCCTCGAAATTGGGATATTTGGGATATTTCGAAAACTGCAGGGGAGTTTGTGGGAAATGTGACTCACTGCCGCTTTCAGGACTTGGCATATGTTGGGTATAAAAAGTCGTAATTTTAATCTGCGAATACGTGCATAGAGCCAGAATTTGACTCCAAAATATGGCTCAGGCCTTGAAATTGGGATGTTTGGGATATTCTGAAAACTGCAGGGAGGTTTGGGACAAAAGTGACGAAACGCCGCTTTCAGTACTTGGCATATGTTGGGTATATAAATTCATAATTTCAAACTGCGAATACGTGCAGAGAGCCAGAATTTGGCTCCAAAATATGGCACATGCCTCGAAATTGGGATGTTTGGGATATTTTGAAAACTGCAGGGGAGTTTGTGCGAAATGTGACTCTCTGCCGCTTTCAAGACTTGGAATATGTTGGGTATAAAATGTCGTAATTTCAAACCGCGAATACGTGCATAGAGCCAGAATTTGGCTCCAAAATATGGCTCAGGCCTCGAAATTGGGATGTTTGGGATATTTTGAAAACTGCAGGGGGTTTGGGACAAATGTTACCAAACGCCGCTTTCAGTACTTGGCATATATTGGGTATATAAAGTCGTAATTTCAATCTGCGAATACGTGCAGAGAGCCAGAATTTGGCTCCCAAATATTGCTCAGGCCTCGAAATAGGGATATTTGGGATATTTTGAAAACTGCAGTGCAGTTTGTGTGAAATGTGACTCACTGCCGCTTTCAGGACTTGGCATATGTTGGGCATAAAATGTCGTAATTTCAAACCGCGAATACATGCATAGAGCCAGAATTTGGCTCCAAAATAGTGCTCAGTCCTCGAAATTGGGATGTTTGGGATATTTTGAAAAGCTCAGTGGGCTTTGGGACAAATATGACCAAACACCGCTTTCAGAACTTGGCATATGTTGGGTATAAAAAGTCGTAATTTCAAACTGCGAATACGTGCAGAGAGCCAGAACTTGGCTCCGAAATATAGCTCAGGCCTGAAAATTGGAATATTTGGGATATTTCGAAAACTGCAGGGGAGTTTGTGCGAAATGTGAATCACTGCCGCTTTCAGGACTTGGCATATGTTGGGAATAAAAAAGTCGTAATTTCAAACTGCGAATACGTGCAGGGAGCCAGAATTTGGCTCCAAAATATGGCTCAGGCATCGAAATTGGGATATTCGTAATTTCAAACTGCGAATATGTGCAGAGAGCCAAAATTTGGCTCCAAAATATAGCTCATGCCTCGAAATTGTGATGTTTGGGATATTTTGAAAACTGCAGGGGAGTTTGTGCAAAATGTGACTTACTGCCGCTTTCAGGACTTGGCATATGTTGGGGAAAAAAGTCGTAATTTCAAACTTCGAATACATGCAGAGAGCCAGAATTAGGCTCCAAAATACGGCTCAGGCCTCAAAATTGGGATGTTTGGAATATTTTGAAAACTGCAGGGGGGGGTTTGGGACAAATGTGACCAAACTCCGCGTTCAGTACTTGGCATATGTTGGGTATAAAAAAGTCGTAATTTCAAACTGCGAATACGTGCAGAGAGCCAGAATTTGGCTCCAAAATATGGCTCAGGCCTCAAAATTGGGATGTTTGGGATATTTTGAAAACTGCAGGGGGGGTTTTGGACAAATGTGACCAAACGCCGCGATCTGTACTTGGCATATGTTGGGAATAAAAAAGTCGTAATTTCAAACTGCGAATATGTGCAGAGAGCCAGAATTTGGCTCCAAAATATGGCTCAGGCCTCGAAATTGGGATGTTTGGGATATTTTGAAAAATGCCGGGTGGATTGAGACAAATGTGACCAATTGCCGCTTTCAGTACTTGGCATATGTTGGGTATAAAAAAGTGGTAATTTCAAACTGCGAATATGTGCAGAGAGCCAGAATTTGGCTCCAAAATATGGCTCAGGACTCGAAATTGGGATTTTTGGGATATTTTGAAAACTGCAGGGAGGTTTGGGACAAATTTGACCAAATGCCACTTTCAGAACTTGGCATATGTTGGGTATAAAAAGTCGTAATTTCAAACTTCGAATACGTGCAGAGAGCCAGAATTTGGCTCCAAAATATGGCTCAGGCCTCGAAATTGGGATATTTGGGATATTTCGAAAACTGCAGGGGAGTTTGTGCGAAATGTGACTCACTGCCGCTTTCAGTACTTGGCATATTTTGGGTATAAAAATCGTAATATCAAACTGCGAATACGTTCAGAGAGCCAGAATTTAGCTCCAAAACATGGCTCAGGCCTCGATATTGTGATGTTTGGGATATTTTGAAAACTGCAGGGAGGTTATGGACAAATGTAACCAAACGCCGCTTTCAGTACTTGGCATATGTTGGGTATAAAAAAATCTTATTTTCAAACTGCGAATACGTGCAGAGAGCCAGAATTTGGCTCCAAAATATAGCTCAGGCCTCAAAATTAGGATATTTGAGATATTTCGAAAACTGCAGGGGAGCTTGTGCGAAATGTGACTCACTGCCGCTTTCTGTACTTGGCATATGTTGGGTATAAAATGCCGTAATTTCAAACCGCGAATACGTGCATAGGGCCAGAATTTGGCTCCAAAATATGGCTCAGGCCTCGAAATTGGGATGTTTGGAATATTTTGAAAACTGCAGGGGGGGTTTTGGACAAATATGACCAAACGCCGCGTTCAGTACTTGGCATATGTTGGGTATAAATAAGTCGTAATTTCAAACTGCGAATACGTGCATAGAGCCAGAATTAGGCTCCAAAATACGGCTCAGGCCTCGAAATTGGGATGCTTGGGATATTTTGAAAACTGCAGGGGGGGTTTTGGACAAATGTTTCCAAATGCCACTTTCAGTACTTGGCATATGTTGGGTATAAAAAGTCGTAATTTCAAACTTCGAATACGCGCAGAGAGCCAGAATTTGGCTCCAAAATATAGCTCAGGCCTCAAAATTGGGATGTTTGGGATATTTTGAAAACTGCAGGGGGGGTTTTGGACAAATGTGACCAAACGCCGCGTTCAGTACTTGGCATAAGTTGGGTATAAAAAGTCGTAATTTCAAACTTCGAATACGTGCAGAGAGCCAGAATTTGGCTCCAAAATATGGCTCAGGCCTCGAAATTGGGATGTTTGGGATATTTTGAAAACTGCAGGGAGGTTTGGGACAAATTTGACCAAATGCCACTTTCAGTACTTGGCATAAGTTGGGTATAAAAAGTCGTAATTTCAAACTTTGAATACGCGCAGAGAGCCAAAATTTGGCTCCAAAATATTGCTCAGGCCTCTAAATTGGGATATTTGAGATATTTCGAAAACTGCAGGGGAGCTTGTGCGAAATGTGACTCGCTGCCACTTTCAGGACTTGGCATATGTTGGGTATAAAATGCCGAAATTTCAAACCGCGAATACGTGCATAGAGCCAGAATTTGGCTCCAAAATATGGGTCAGGCCTCGAAATTGGGATGTTTGGGATATTTTGAAAACTGCAGGGGGGGTTTTGGACAAATGTGACCAAACGCCGCGTTCAGTACTTGGCATATGTTGGGTATAAAAAAGTTGTAATTTCAAACTGCGAATACGTGCAGAGAGCCAGAATTTGGCTCCAAAATACGGCTCAGGCCTCGAAATTGGGATATTTGGGATATTTCGAAAACTGCAATGGAGTTTGTGCAAAATTTGACTCACTGCCGCTTTCAGTACTTGGCATATGTTGGGTATAAAAATCGTAATATCAAACTGCGATTACGTGCAGAGAGCTAGAACTTGGCTCCAAAATATGGCTCAGGCCTCGATATTGTGATGTTTGGGATATTTTGAAAACTGCTGGGAGGTTTGGGACAAATATAACCAAACGCCGCTTTCAACACTTGGCATATGTTGGGTACAAAAAATTCGTAATTTCATACTGCGAATACGTGCATAGAGCCAGAATTTGGCTCCAAAATATTGCTCAGTCCTCGAAATTGGGTAGTTTGGGATATTTTGAAAACTGCAGGGGGGTTTGGGACAAATATGACCAAACGCTGCTTACAGAACTTGGCATATGTTGGGTATAAAAAGTAGTAATTTCAAACTGCGAATACGTGCAGAGAGCTTGAATTTGGCTCCAAAATATGGCTCAGGCCTTGAAAGTGGGATGTTTGGGATATTTTGAAAACTGCAGGGGAGTTTGAGCAAAATGTGACTCACTGCCGCTTTCAGTATTTGGCATATGTTGGGTATAAAAAGTCGTTATTTCAAACTGCGAATACGTGCAGAGAGCCAAAATTTGGCTCCAAAATATGGCTCATGCCTCGAAATTGGGATATTTGGGATATTTCGAAAACTGCAATAGAGTTTGTGCAAAATGTGACTCACTGCCGCTTTCAGGACTTAGCATATGTTGGGTATAAAATGTCGTAATTTCAAACCACGAATACGTGCATGGAGCAAGAATTTGGCTCCAAAATATGGCTAAGGCCTCGAAATTGGGATGTTTGGGATATTTTGAAAACTGCAGGGGGGTTTGGGACAGATGTAACCAAACGCCGCTTTCATTACTTGGCATATGTTGGGTATAAAATAGTCGTAATTTCAAACGGCGAATACGTGCAGAAAGCCAGAATTTGGCTCCAAAATATAGCTCAGGCCTCGAAATTGGGATATTTGGGATATTTCGAAAACTGCAGGGGAGTTTGTCCAAAATGTGACTCACTGCCGCTATCAGGACTTGGCATATGTTGGGAATAAAAAGTCGTTATTTCAAACTGCGTATACGTGCATAGAGCCAAAATTTGGCTCCAAAATACGGCTCAGGCCTCTAAATTGGGATGTTTAGGATATTTTGAAAACTGCAGTGGGGTTTGGGACAAATGTCACCAAACGCCGCTTTCAGTAATTCGCATATGTTGGGTATAAAAAAGTCGTAATTTCAAACTGAGAATACGTGCAGAGAGCCAAAATTTGGCTCCAAAATATGGCTCAGGCCTCGAAATTGGGATGTTTGGGATATTTTGAAAACTGCAGGGGGGTTTGGGATATATGTGACCAAACGCCGCTTTCATTACTAGGCACATGTTGGCTATAAAAAAGTCGTAATTTCAAACGGCGAATACGTGCGTAGAGCCAGAATTTGGCTCCAAAATATAGCTCAGGCCTCGAAATTGGGATATTTGGGATGTTTCCAAAACTGCAGGGGAGTTTGTGCAAAATGTGACTCACTGCCGCTATCAGGACTTGGCATATGCTGGGTATAAAAAGTCGTAATTTCAAACTGCGTATACGTGCATAGAGCCAGAATTTGGCTCCAAAATACGGCTCAGGCCTCGAAATTGGGATGTTTAGGATATTTTGAAAACTGCAGGAGGGTATGGGACAAATGTCACCAAACGCCGCTTTCAGTAATTGGCATATGTCTACCCGTTCTCGCAAATTCGTAAAGTCAATATTGACTTATCAACTACGTGCATAGGTGATATACTAAACATAATAGATACCCCTAAAAAGATTCATAGAAAACACCGACCTTACCTAACCTTGTTAGTATCTTAAGATAAGCATCTTATTGCTTCGTAATTACAATTATTACTTAACCTATACCTATTATAGGTTAGGTAATAATTGTAATTACGAAGCAATAAGATGCTTATCTTAAGATACTAACAAGGTTAGGTAAGGTCGGTGTTTTCTATGAATCTTTTTAAGGGTATCTATTATGTTAAGTATGTCACCTATGCACATATTTAATAAGTCAATATTGACTTATTAAATTTGCGAGAACGGGTTGCATATGTTGGGTATAAAAAATTCGCAATTTCAAACTACGAATACGTGCAGAGAGCCAGAATTTGGCTCCAAAATATGGCTCAGGCCTCGAAATTGGGATGTTTGGGATATTTTGAAAACTGCAGGGAGGTTTGGGACAAATTTGACCAAATGCCACTTTCAGTACTTGGCATAAGTTGGGTATAAAAAGTCGTAATTTCAAACTTTGAATACGCGCAGAGAGCCAAAATTTGGCTCCAAAATATTGCTCAGGCCTCTAAATTGGGATATTTGAGATATTTCGAAAACTGCAGGGGAGCTTGTGCGAAATGTGACTCACTGCCACTTTCAGGACATGGCATATGTTGGGTATAAAATGCCGTAATTTCAAACCGCGAATACGTGCATAGAGCCAGAATTTGGCTCCAAAATATGGGTCAGGCCTCGAAATTGGGATGTTTGGGATATTTTGAAAACTGCAGGGGGGGTTTTGGACAAATGTGACCAAACGCCGCGTTCAGTACTTGGCATATGTTGGGTATAAAAAAGTTGTAATTTCAAACTGCGAATACGTGCAGAGAGCCAGAATTTGGCTCCAAAATACGGCTCAGGCCTCGAAATTGGGATATTTGGGATATTTCGAAAACTGCAATGGAGTTTGTGCAAAATTTGACTCACTGCCGCTTTCAGTACTTGGCATATGTTGGGTATAAAAATCGTAATATCAAACTGCGATTACGTGCAGAGAGCTAGAACTTGGCTCCAAAATATGGCTCAGGCCTCGATATTGTGATGTTTGGGATATTTTGAAAACTGCTGGGAGGTTTGGGACAAATATAACCAAACGCCGCTTTCAACACTTGGCATATGTTGGGTATAAAAAATTCGTAATTTCATACTGCGAATACGTGCATAGAGCCAGAATTTGGCTCCAAAATATTGCTCAGTCCTCGAAATTGGGTAGTTTGGGATATTTTGAAAACTGCAGGGGGGTTTGGGACAAATATGACCAAACGCTGCTTACAGAACTTGGCATATGTTGGGTATAAAAAGTAGTAATTTCAAACTGCGAATACGTGCAGAGAGCTTGAATTTGGCTCCAAAATATGGCTCAGGCCTTGAAAGTGGGATGTTTGGGATATTTTGAAAACTGCAGGGGAGTTTGAGCAAAATGTGACTCACTGCCGCTTTCAGTATTTGGCATATGTTGGGTATAAAAAGTCGTTATTTCAAACTGCGAATACGTGCAGAGAGCCAAAATTTGGCTCCAAAATATGGCTCATGCCTCGAAATTGGGATATTTGGGATATTTCGAAAACTGCAATAGAGTTTGTGCAAAATGTGACTCACTGCCGCTTTCAGGACTTAGCATATGTTGGGTATAAAATGTCGTAATTTCAAACCACGAATACGTGCATGGAGCAAGAATTTGGCTCCAAAATATGGCTAAGGCCTCGAAATTGGGATGTTTGGGATATTTTGAAAACTGCAGGGGGGTTTGGGACAGATGTAACCAAACGCCGCTTTCATTACTTGGCATATGTTGGGTATAAAATAGTCGTAATTTCAAACGGCGAATACGTGCAGAAAGCCAGAATTTGGCTCCAAAATATAGCTCAGGCCTCGAAATTGGGATATTTGGGATATTTCGAAAACTGCAGGGGAGTTTGTCCAAAATGTGACTCACTGCCGCTATCAGGACTTGGCATATGTTGGGAATAAAAAGTCGTTATTTCAAACTGCGTATACGTGCATAGAGCCAAAATTTGGCTCCAAAATACGGCTCAGGCCTCTAAATTGGGATGTTTAGGATATTTTGAAAACTGCAGTGGGGTTTGGGACAAATGTCACCAAACGCCGCTTTCAGTAATTCTCATATGTTGGGTATAAAAAAGTCGTAATTTCAAACTGAGAATACGTGCAGAGAGCCAGAATTTGGCTCCAAAATATGGCTCAGGCCTCGAAATTGGGATGTTTGGGATATTTTGAAAACTGCAGGGGGGTTTGGGATATATGTGACCAAACGCCGCTTTCATTACTAGGCACATGTTGGCTATAAAAAAGTCGTAATTTCAAACGGCGAATACGTGCGTAGAGCCAGAATTTGGCTCCAAAATATAGCTCAGGCCTCGAAATTGGGATATTTGGGATGTTTCCAAAACTGCAGGGGAGTTTGTGCAAAATGTGACTCACTGCCGCTATCAGGACTTGGCATATGCTGGGTATAAAAAGTCGTAATTTCAAACTGCGTATACGTGCATAGAGCCAGAATTTGGCTCCAAAATACGGCTCAGGCCTCGAAATTGGGATGTTTAGGATATTTTGAAAACTGCAGGAGGGTATGGGACAAATGTCACCAAACGCCGCTTTCAGTAATTGGCATATGTCTACCCGTTCTCGCAAATTCGTAAAGTCAATATTGACTTATCAACTACGTGCATAGGTGATATACTAAACATAATAGATACCCCTAAAAAGATTCATAGAAAACACCGACCTTACCTAACCTTGTTAGTATCTTAAGATAAGCATCTTATTGCTTCGTAATTACAATTATTACTTAACCTATACCTATTATAGGTTAGGTAATAATTGTAATTACGAAGCAATAAGATGCTTATCTTAAGATACTAACAAGGTTAGGTAAGGTCGGTGTTTTCTATGAATCTTTTTAAGGGTATCTATTATGTTAAGTATGTCACCTATGCACATATTTAATAAGTCAATATTGACTTATTAAATTTGCGAGAACGGGTTGCATATGTTGGGTATAAAAAATTCGCAATTTCAAACTACGAATACGTGCAGAGAGCCAGAATTTGGCTCAAAAATATGGCTCAGGCCTCGAAATTGGGATGTTTGGGATATTTTGAAAACTGCTGGGAGGTTTGGGACAAATGTGACCAAATGCCGCTTTCAGTACTTGGTATATGTTGGGTATAAAAAGTCGTAATTTCAAACTGCGAATACGTGCAGAGAGCCAGAATTTGGCTCCAAAATATGGCTCAGGCCTCTTAATTGGGTTATTTGGGATATTTCGAAAACTGCAGGGGAGTTTGTGCAAAATGTCACTCACTGCCGCTTTCAGGACTTGGCATATGTTGGGTATAAAAAGTCGTAATTTCAAACTGCGAATACGTGCATAGAGCCAGAATATGGCTCCAAAATACGGCTCAGGCCTCGAAATTGGGATGTTTGGGATATTTTGAAAACTGCAGGGGGGTTTTGGAAAAATATGACCAAACGCCGCTTTCAGAACTTGGCATATGTTGGGTATAAAAAGTCGTAATTTCAAACTGCGAATACGTGCAAAGAGCTTGTATTTGGCTCCAAAATATGGCTCAGGCCTCGAAATTGGGATGTTTGGGATATTTTGTAAACTGTAGGGAGGTTTGGGACAGATGTAACCAAACGCCGCTTTCAGTACTTGGCATATGTTGGGTATAAAAAGTCGTAATTTCAAACTGCGTATACGTGCATAGAGCCAGAATTTGGCTCCAAAATACGGCTCAGGCCACGAAATTGGGATGTTTAGGATATTTTGAAAACTGCAGGAGGGTTTGGGACAAATGTCACCAAACGCCGCTTTCAGTACTTTGCATATGTTGGGTATAAAAAAGTCGCAATTTCAAACTACGAATACGTGCAGAGAGCTAGAATTTGGCTCCAAAATATGGCTCAGGCCTCGAAATTGGGATGTTTGGGATATTTTGAAAACTGCAAGAAGGATTGAGACAAATGTGACCAAACGCCGCTTTCAGTACTTGGTATATGTTGGGTATAAAAAAGTCGTAATTTCAATCTGCGAATACGTGCATAGAGCCATAATTTGGCTCAAAAATATGGCTCAGGCCTCGAAATTGGGATGTTTGGGATATTTTGAAAACTGCGGGGAGGTTTGGGACAAATGTCACCAATCGCCGCTTTCAGTACTTGGCATATGTTGGGTATATAAAGTCGTAATTTCAAACGTCGAATACGTGCAGAGAGCCAGAATTTGGCTCCAAAATATAGCTCAGGCCTCGAAATTGGGATATTTGGGATGTTTCCAAAACTGCAGGGGAGTTTGTGCAAAATGTGACTCACTGCCGCTATCAAGACTTGGCATATGCTGGGTATAAAAAGTCGTAATTTCAAACTGCGTATACGTGCATAGAGCCAGAATTTGGCTCGAAAATACGGCTCAGGCCTCGAAATTGGGATGTTTAGGATATTTTGAAAACTGCAGGGAGGTTTGGGTCAAATGTCACCAAACGCCGCTTTCAGTACTTCGCATATGTTGGGTATAAAAAAGTCGTAATTTCAAACTGCGTATACGTGCAGAGAGCCAGAATTTGGCTCCAAAATATGGCTCAGGCCTCGAAAGTGGGATGTTTGGGATATTTTGAAAACTGCAGGGGAGTTTGTGCAAAATGTGACTCACTGCTGCTTTCAGTACTTGGCATATGTTGGGTATAAAAAGTCGTAATTTCAAACTGCGAATACGTGCAGAGAGCCAGAATTTGGCTCGAAAATATTGCTCAGGCCTCGAAATTGGGATATTTGGGATATTTCGAAAACTGGAAGGAAGTTTGTGCAAAATGTGACTTACTGCCGCTTTCAGGAATTGGCATATGTTGGGTATAAAAAGTCGTAATTTCAATCTGCGAATACGTGCATAGAGCCAGAATTTGGCTCCAAAATATGGCTCAGGCCTCGAAATTTGGATATTTGGGATATTTCGAAAACTGCAGGGGAGTTTGTGCGAAATGTGACTCACTGCCGGTTTCAGGACTTGGCATATGTTGGGTATAAAATATCGTAATTTCAAGCCTCGAATACGTGCATAGAGCCAGAATTTGGCTCCAAAATATGGCACATGCCTCGAAATTGGGATGTTTGGGATATTTTGAAAACTGCAGGGAGGTTTGGGACAAATGTGACCAAACGCCACTTTCAGTACTTGGCATATGTTGGGTATAAAAAGTCGTAATTTCAAACTGTGTATACGTGCAGAGAGCCAGAATTTGGCTCCAAAATATGGCTCAGGCCTCAAAATAGGGATATTTAGTATATTTCGAAAAATGCAGTGGAGTTTGTGCGAAATGTGACTCACTGCCGCTTTCAGAGCTTGGCATATGTTGGGTATAAAATATCGTAATTTCAAACCTCGAATACGTGCATAGAGCCAGAATTTGGCTCCAAAATATGGCTCAGGCCTCGAAATTGGGATGTTTGGGATATTTCGAAAACTGCTGGGGAGTTTGCGAATAGGTGCAGAGAGCCAGAATTTGGCTCAAAAATATGGCTCAGGCCTCAAAATTGGGATATTTATGATATTTCGAAAATTGCAGGGGAGTTTGTGCAAAATGTGACTCACTGCCGCTTTCAGGGCTTGGCATATGTTGGGTATAAAATGTCGTAATTTCAAACCACGAATACGTGCATAGAGCCAGAATTTGGCTCCAAAATTTGGCTCAGGCCTCGAAATAGGGATGTTTGGGATATTTTGAAAACTACAGGGGGGGGGGGGGGGGTTGGGACAAATGTGACCAAACGCCGCGTTTAGTACTTGGCATATGTTGGGCATAAAAAAGTCGTAATTTCAAACAGCGAATACGTGCAGAGAGCCAGCATTTGGCTCCAAAATATGGCTCAGTCCTCGAAATTGGGATATTTGGGATATTTCGAAAACTGCAGGGGAGTTTGTGCGAAATGTGACTCTCTGCCACTTTCAAGACTTGGCATATGTTGGGTATAAAATGTCGTAATTTCAAACCGCGAATACGTGCATAGAGCCAGAATTTGGCTCCAAAATATGGCTCAGGCCTCGAAATTGGGATGTTTGGGATATTTTGAAAACTGCAGGGGGGTTTGGGACAAATGTTACCAAACGCCGCTTTCAGTACTTGGCATATATTGGGTATAAAAAATTCGTAATTTCAAACTGCGAATACGTGCAGAGAGCCAGAGTTTGGCCCAAAATATGGCTCAGGTCTCGAAATTGGGATATTTGGGATATTTTGAAAACTGCAGGGGGGTTTGGGACAAATTTGACCAAAAGCCGCTTTCAGAACTTTGCATATGTTGGGTATAAAAAGTCCTAATTTCAAACTGCGAATACGTGCAGAGTGCTTGAATTTGGCTCCAAAATATGGCTCAGGTGTCGAAATTGAGATATTTGGGATATTTCGAAAACTGCAAGGGAGTTTGTGCAAAATGTGACTCACTGCCGCTTTCAGGACTTGGCATATGTTTGAATAAATAGTCGTAATTTCAAACTGCGAATACGTGCAGAGAGCCAGAATTTGGCTCCAAAATATGGCTCAGGCGTCGAAATTGGGATGTTTGAGATACTTTGAAAACTGCAGTGAGGTTTGGGACAAATATGACCAAACGTCGCTTACAGTACTTGGCATATGTTGGGTATATAAAGTCGTAATTTCAATCTGCGAATACGTGCAGAGAGCCAGAATTTGGCTCCCAAATATTGCTCAGGCCTCGAAATAGGGATATTTGGGATATTTTGAAAACTGCAGTGCAGTTTGTGTGAAATGTGACTCACTGCCGCTTTCAGGACTTGGCATATGTTGGGCATAAAATGTCGTAATTTCAAACCGCGAATACATGCATAGAGCCAGAATTTGGCTCCAAAATAAGGCTCAGGCCTCGAAATTGGGATGTTTGGGATATTTTGAAACTGCTAGGAGGTTTGGGACAAATGTAACCAAACGCCACTTTCAGTACTTGGCATATGTTGGGTATATAAAGTCGTAATTTCAAACTGCGAATACGTGCAGAGAGCCAGAATTTTGCTCCAAAATATGGATCAGGCCTCAAAATTGGGATATTTGGGATATTTCGAAAACTGCAGGGGAGTTTGTGTGAAATGTGACTCACTGCCGCTTTCAGGGCTTGGCATATGTTATGTATAAAATATCGTAATTTCAAACCGCGAATACGTGCATAGAGCCAGAATTTGGCTCCATAATATTGCTCAGGCCTCGAAATTGGGATGTTTGGGATATTTTGAAAACTGCAGGGGGGGTTTGGGACAAATGTTACCAAACGCCGCTTTCAGTACTTGGCATATATTGAGTATAAAAAATTCGTAATTTCAAACTGCGAATACGTGGAGAGAGCCAGAGTCTGGCTCCAAAATAAGGCTCAGGCCTCGAAATTGGGATGTTTGGGATATTTCGAAAACTACAGGGGAGTTTGTGCAAAATGTGACTCACTGCCGCTTTCAGTACTTGGCATATGTTGGGTATAAAATCGTAATATTAAACTGCGAATACTTGGAGAGAGCCAGAATTTGGCTCCATAATATGGCTCAGGCCTCGATATTGGGATATTTGGGATATTTCGAAAACTGCAGGGGAGTTTGTACAAAATTTGACTCACTGCCGCTTTCAGGACTTGGCATATGTTGGGTATAAAAAGTCGTAATTTCAAACTGCGAATACGTGCATAAAGCCAGAATTTGGCTGAAAAATATTGCTCTGTCCTCGAAATTGGGATGTTTGGGATATTTTGAAAACTGCAGGGGGGTTTGGGACCAAAGAGACGAAACGCCGCTTTCAGAACTTGGCATATGTTGCGTATAAAAAGTTGTAATTTCAAACTGCGAATACGTGCAGAGAGCTTGAATTTGGCTCCAAAATATGGCTCAGGCCTCGAAAGTGGGATGTTTGGGATATTTTGAAAACTGCAGGGGAGTTTGTGCAAAATGTGACTCACTGCTGCTTTCAGTACTTGGCATATGTTGGGTATAAAAAGTCGTAATTTCAAACTGCGAATACGTGCAGAGAGCCAGAATTTGGCTCGAAAATATTGCTCAGGCCTCGAAATTGGGATATTTGGGATATTTCGAAAACTGGAAGGAAGTTTGTGCAAAATGTGACTTACTGCCGCTTTCAGGAATTGGCATATGTTGGGTATAAAAAGTCGTAATTTCAATCTGCGAATACGTGCATAGAGCCAGAATTTGGCTCCAAAATATGGCTCAGGCCTCGAAATTTGGATATTTGGGATATTTCGAAAACTGCAGGGGAGTTTGTGCGAAATGTGACTCACTGCCGGTTTCAGGACTTGGCATATGTTGGGTATAAAATATCGTAATTTCAAGCCTCGAATACGTGCATAGAGCCAGAATTTGGCTCCAAAATATGGCTCAGGCCTCGAAATTGCGATGTTTGAGACATTTTGAAAACTGCAGGAGGGTTTGGGACAAAGGTTACCAAACGCCGCTTTCAGTACTTGACATATATTGGGTATAAAAAAGTCGTAGTTTCAAACTGCGTATACGTGCAGAGAGCCAGAATTTGGCTCCAAAATATGGCTCAGTCCTCGAAATTGGGATATTTGGGATATTTCGAAAACTGCAGGGGAGTTTGTGCGAAATGTGACTCACGGCCGCTTTCAGGGCTTGGCATATGTTGGGTATAAAATGTCGTCATTTCAAACCACGAATACATGCATAGAGCCAGAATTTGGCTCCAAAATTTGGCTCAGCCCTCGAAATAGGGATGTTTGGGATATTTTGAAAACTACAGTGGGGGGATTGGGACAAATGTGACCAAATGCCGCGTTCAGTACTTGGCATATGTTAGGCATAAAAAAGTCGTAATTTCAAACTGCGAATACGTGCAGAGAGCCAGCATTTGGCTCCAAAATATGGCTCAGTCCTCGAAATTGGGATATTTGGGATATTTCGAAAACTGCAGGGGAGTTTGTGCGAAATGTGACTCACTGCCGCTTTCAAGACTTGGCATATGTTGGGTATAAAATGTCGTAATTTCAAACCGCGAATACGTGCATAGAGCCAGAATTAGGCTCCAAAATATGGCTCAAGCCTCAAAATTTGGATGTTTGGGATATTTTGAAAACTGCTGGGAGGTTTGGGACAAATATAACCAAACGCCACTTTCAACACTTGGCATATGTTGGGTATAAAAAATTCGTAATTTCATACTGCGAATACGTGCATAGAGCCAGAATTTGGCTCCAAAATATTGCTCAGTCCTCGAAATTGGGTAGTTTGGGATATTTTGAAAACTGCAGGGGGGTTTGGGACAAATATGACCAAACGCTGCTTACAGAACTTGGCATATGTTGGTTATAAAAAGTAGGAATTTCAAACTGCGAATACGTGCAGAGAGCTTGAATTTGGCTCCAAAATATGGCTCAGGCCTTGAAAGTGGGATGTTTGGGATATTTTGAAAACTGCAGGGGAGTTTGAGCAAAATGTGACTCACTGCCGCTTTCAGTATTTGGCATATGTTGGGTATAAAAAGTCGTAATTTCATACTGCGAATACGTGCAGAGAGCCAGAATTTGGCTCCAAAATATGGCTCAGGCCTCAAAATTGGGATGTTTGGGATATTTTGAAAACTGCAGGGGGGTTTGGGACAAATGTGACCAAACGCCGCTTTCAGTACTTGTCATACGTTGGGTATAAAAAAGTCGTAATTTCAAACTGCGAATACGTGCAGAGAGCCAGAGTTTGGCTCAAAAATATGGCTCACACCTCGAAATTGGGATGTTTGGGATATTTCGAAAACTGCAGGGGAGTTTGTGCAAAATGTGACTCACTGCCCCTTTCAGTACTTGGCATATGTTGGGTATAAAAATTCGTAATTTCAAACTGCGAATACGTGCATAGAGCCAGAATTTGGCTCCAAAATATTGCTCAGTCCTTGAAATTGGGATGTTTGGGATATTTTGAAAACTTCACGGACGGTTTGGGAAAAATGTGACCAAACGCCGCATTCAGTACTTGGCATATGTTGGGCATAAAAAAGGTCGTAATTTCAAACTGCGAATAGGTACAATGAGCCAGAATTTGGCTCCAAAATATTGCTCAAGCCTCGAAATTGGGATATTTGGGATATTTCGAAAACTGCAGGGGAATTTGTGCGAAATGTGACTCACTGCCACTTTCAGTACTTGACATATGTTGGGTATAAAAAAGTCGTAATTTCAAACTGTGAATACGTGCAGAGAGCCTGAGTTTGGCTCCAAAATATGGCTCTCGCCTCGAAATTGGGATTTTTGGGGTATTTCGAAAACTGCAGGGGAATTTGTGCAAAATGTGACTCACTGGCGCTTTGAGTACTTGGCATATGTTGGGTATAAAAATCGTAATATCAAACTGCGAATACGTGCAGAGAGCCAGAATTTGGCTCCAAAATATGGCTCAGGCCTCAAAATTGGGATATTTGGGATATTTCGAAAACTGCAGGGGAGTTTGTGGGAAATGTGACTCACTGCCGCTTTCAGGACTGGGCATATGTTGGGTATAAAAATCGTAATTTTAATCGGCGAATACGTGCATAGAGCCAGAATTTGACTCCAAAATATGGCTCAGGCCTTGAAATTGGGATGTTTGGGATATTCTAAACTGCAGGGAGGTTTGGGACAAAAGTGACGAAACGCCGCTTTCAGTACTTGGCATATGTTGGGTATATAAATTCATAATTTCAAACTGTGTATACGTGCAGAGAGCCAGAATTTGGCTCCAAAATATGGCTCAGGCCTCAAAATAGGGATATTTAGTATATTTCGAAAAATGCAGTGGAGTTTGTGCGAAATGTGACTCACTGCCGCTTTCAGGGCTTGGCATATGTTGGGTATAAAATATCGTAATTTCAAACCTCGAATACGTGCATAGAGCCAGAATTTGGCTCCAAAATATGGCTCAGGCCTCGAAATTGGGATGTTTGGGATATTTCGAAAACTGCTGGGGAGTTTGCGAATACGTGCAGAGAGCCAGAATTTGGCTCAAAAATATGGCTCAGGCCTCAAAATTGGGATATTTATGATATTTCGAAAATTGCAGGGGAGTTTTTGCAAAATGTGACTCACTGCCGCTTTCAGTACTTGGCATATGTTGGGTATAAAAATCGTAATATCAAACTGCGAATACGTGCAGAGAGCCAGAATTTGGCTCCAAAATATGGCTGAGGCCTCGATATTGTGATGTTTGGGATATTTTGAAAACTGCAAAGAGGTTTGGGACAAATGTAACCAAACGCCGCTTTCAGTACTTGGCATATGTTGGGTATAAAAAAGTTGTAGTTTCAAACTGCGAATACGTGCAGAGAGCCAGAATTTGGCTCCAAAATATAGCTCGGGCCTCGAAATTAGGATATTTGGGATATTTCGAAAACTGCAGGGGAGTTTGTGCAAAATGTGACTCACTGCCGCTTTCAGTACTTGGCATATGTTGGGTATAAAAATCGTAATATCAAACTGCGAATACGTGCATAGAGCCAGAATTTGGCTCCAAAATATGGCTCATGCCTCGAAATTGGGATGTTTGGGATATTTTGAAAACTGCAGGGAGGTTTGGGACAAATGTGACCAAACGCCACTTTCAGTACTTGGCATATGTTGGGTATAAAAAAATCGTAATTTCAAACTGTGTATACGTGTAGAGAGCCAGAATTTGGCTCCAAAATATGGCTCCAAAATATGGCTCAGGCCTCAAAATAGGGATATTTAGTATATTTCGAAAAATGCAGTGGAGTTTGTGCGAAATGTGACTCACTGCCGCTTTCAGGGCTTGGCATATGTTGGGTATAAAATGTCGTAATTTCAAACCGCGAATACGTGCATAGAGCCAGAATTTGGCTCCAAAATATGGCTCAGTCCTCGAAATTGGGATATTTGGGATATTTCGAAAACTGCAGGGGAGTTTGTGCGAAATGTGACTCTCTGCCGCTTTCAAGACTTGGCATATGTTGGGTATAAAATGTCGTAATTTCAAACCGCGAATACGTGCATAGAGCCAGAATTTGGCTCAGGCCTTGAAATTGGGATGTTTGGGATATTTTGAAAACTGCAGGGGGGTTTGGGACAAATGTTACCAAACGCCGCTTTCAGTACTTGGCATATGTTGGGTATAAAAAGTCCTAATTTCAAACTGCGATTACGTGCAGAGTGCTTGAATTTGGCTCCAAAATATGGCTCAGGTGTCGAAATTGAGATATTTGGGATATTTCGAAAACTGCAAGGAAGTTTGTGCAAAATGTGACTCACTGCCGCTTTCAGGACTTGGCATATGTTTGAATAAATAGTCGTAATTTCAAACTGCGTATACGTGCAGAGAGCCAGAATTTGGCTCCAAAATATGGCTCAGGCCTCGAAATTGGGATGTTTGGGATATTTTGAAACTGCAGGGAGGTTTGGGACAAATGTAACCAAACGCCACTTTCAGGACTTGGCATATGTTGCGTATAAAAAGTCGTAATTTCAAACTGCGAATACGTGCAGAGAGCCAGAATTTGGCTCGAAAATATTGCTCAGGCCTCGAAATTGGGATATTTGGGATATTTCGAAAACTGGAAGGAAGTTTGTGCAAAATGTGACTTACTGCCGCTTTCAGGAATTGGCATATGTTGGGTATAAAAAGTCGTAATTTCAATCTGCGAATACGTGCATAGAGCCAGAATTTGGCTCCAAAATATGGCTCAGGCCTCGAAATTTGGATATTTGGGATATTTCGAAAACTGCAGGGGAGTTTGTGCGAAATGTGACTCACTGCCGGTTTCAGGACTTGGCATATGTTGGGTATAAAATATCTTAATTTCAAGCCTCGAATACGTGCATAGAGCCAGAATTTGGCTCCAAAATATGGCTCACGCCTCGAAATTGCGATGTTTGAGATATTTTGAAAACTGCAGGAGGGTTTGGGACAAAGGTTACCAAACGCCGCTTTCAGTACTTGGCATAAATTGGGTATAAAAAAGTCGTAATTTCAAACTGCGAATACGTGCAGAGAGCCAGAATTTGGCTCAAAAATATGGCTCAGGCCTCAAAATTGGGATATTTATGATATTTCGAAAATTGCAGGGGAGTTTGTGCAAAATGTGACTCACTGGCGTTTTCAGTACTTGGCATATGTTGGGTATAAAAATCCTAATATCAAACTGCGAATACGTGCAGAGAGCCAGAATTTGGCTCCAAAATATGGCTGAGGCCTCGATATTGTGATGTTTGGGATATTTTGAAAACTGCAGGGAGGTTTGGGACAAATGTAACCAAACGCCGCTTTCAGTACTTGGCATATGTTGGGTATAAAAAAGTCGTAGTTTCAAACTGCGTATACGTGCAGAGAGCCAGAATTTGGCTCCAAAATATGGCTCAGTCCTCGAAATTGGGATATTTGGGATATTTCGAAAACTGCAGGGGAGTTTGTGCGAAATGTGACTCACTGCCGCTTTCAGGGCTTGGCATATGTTGGGTATAAAATGTCGTCATTTCAAACCACGAATACATGCATAGAGCCAGAATTTGGCCCCAAAATTTGGCTCAGGCCTCGAAATAGGGATGTTTGGGATATTTTGAAAACTACAGTGGGGGGATTGGGACAAATGTGACCAAATGCCGCGTTCAGTACTTGGCATATGTTAGGCATAAAAAAGTCGTAATTTCAAACTGCGAATACGTGCAGAGAGCCAGCATTTGGCTCCAAAATATGGCTCAGTCCTCGAAATTAGGATATTTGGGATATTTTGAAAACTGCAGGGGGGTTTGGGACAAATGTTACCAAACGCCGCTTTCAGTACTTGGCATATATTGGGTATAAAAAAATCGTAATTTCAAACTGCAAATACGTGCAGAGAGCCAGAGTTTGGCCCAAAATATGGCTCAGGTCTCGAAATTGGGATATTTGGGATATTTTGAAAACTGCAGGGGGGTTTGGGACAAATTTGACCAAAAGCCGCTTTCAGAACTTTGCATATGTTGGGTATAAAAAGTCCTAATTTCAAACTGCGAATACGTGCAGAGTGCTTGAATTTGGCTCCAAAATATGGCTCAGGTGTCGAAATTGAGATATTTGTTATATTTCGAAAACTGCAAGGGAGTTTGTGCAAAATGTGACTTACTGCCGCTTTCAGGACTTGGCATATGTTTGGATAAATAGTCGTAATTTCAAACTGCGAATACGTGCATAGAGCCAGAATTTGGCTCCAAAATATGGCTCAGGCCTCGAAATTGGGATGTTTGGGATATTTTGAAACTGCAGGGAGGTTTGGGACAAATGTAACCAAACGCCACTTTCAGTACTTGGCATATGTTGGGTATATAAAGACGTAATTTCAAACTGCGAATACGTGCAGAGAGCCAGAATTTTGCTCCAAAATATGGATCAGGCCTCAAAATTGGGATATATGGGATATTTCGAAAACTGCAGGGGAGTTTGTGTGAAATGTGACTCACTGCCGCTTTCAGGGCTTGGCATATGTTATGTATAAAATATCGTAATTTCAAACCGCGAATACGTGCATAGAGCCAGAATTTGGCTCCATAATATTGCTCAGGCCTCGAAATTGGGATGTTTGGCATATTTTGAAAACTGCAGGGGGGGGGGGGGGTTTGGGACAAATGTGACCAAACACCGCTTTCAGTACGTGGCATATGTTGGGCATAAAAAAGTCGTAATTTCAAACTGTGAATACTTGCAGAGAGCCAGAATTTGGCTCCCAAATATTGCTCAGGCCTCGAAATTGGGATATTTGGGATATTTTGAAAACTGCAGTGCAGTTTGTGTGAAATGTGTCTCACTGCCGCTTTCAGGACTTGGCATATGTTGGGTATAAAATATCGTAATTTCAAACCGCAAATACATGCATAGAGCCAGAATTTTGCTCCAAAATAAGGCTCAGGCCTCGAAATTGGGATGTTTGGGATATTTCGAAAACTACAGGGGAGTTTGTGCAAAATGTGACTCACTGCCGCTTTCAGTACTTGGCATATGTTGGGTATAAAATCGTAATATTAAACTGCGAATACTTGGAGAGAGCCAGAATTTGGCTCCATAATATGGCTCAGGCCTCGATATTGGGATATTTGGGATATTTCGAAAACTGCAGGGGAGTTTGTACAAAATTTGACTCACTGCCGCTTTCAGGACTTGGCATATGTTGGGTATAAAAAGTCGTAATTTCAAACTGCGAATACGTGCATAAAGCCAGAATTTGGCTGAAAAATATTGCTCTGTCCTCGAAATTGGGATGTTTGGGATATTTTGAAAACTGCAGGGGGGTTTGGGACCAAAGAGACGAAACGCCGCTTTCAGAACTTGGCATATGTTGCGTATAAAAAGTTGTAATTTCAAACTGCGAATACGTGCAGAGAGCTTGAATTTGGCTCCAACATATGGCTCAGGCCTCGAAAGTGGGATGTTTGGGATATTTTGAAAACTGCAGGGGAGTTTGTGCAAAATGTGACTCACTGCTGCTTTCAGTACTTGGCATATGTTGGGTATAAAAAGTCGTAATTTCAAACTGCGAATACGTGCAGAGAGCCAGAATTTGGCTCGAAAATATTGCTCAGGCCTCGAAATTGGGATATTTGGGATATTTCGAAAACTGGAAGGAAGTTTGTGCAAAATGTGACTTACTGCCGCTTTCAGGAATTCGCATATGTTGGGTATAAAAAGTCGTAATTTCAATCTGCGAATACGTGCATAGAGCCAGAATTTGGCTCCAAAATATGGCTCAGGCCTCGAAATTTGGATATTTGGGATATTTCGAAAACTGCAGGGGAGTTTGTGCGAAATGTGACTCACTGCCGGTTTCAGGACTTGGCATATGTTGGGTATAAAATATCGTAATTTCAAGCCTCGAATACGTGCATAGAGCCAGAATTTGGCTCCAAAATATGGCTCAGGCCTCGAAATTGCGATGTTTGAGATATTTTGAAAACTGCAGGAGGGTTTGGGACAAAGGTTACCAAACGCCGCTTTCAGTACTTGGCATAAATTGGGTATAAAAAAGTCGTAATTTCAAACTGCGAATACGTGCAGAGAGCTTGAATTTGGCTCCAAAATATGGCTCTGGCCATGCAAGTGGGATGTTTGGGATATTTTGAAAACTGCAGGGGAGTTTGAGCAAAATGTGACTCGCTGCCGCTTTCAGTATTTGGCATATGTTGGGTATAAAAAGTCGTAATTTCATACTGCGAATACGTGCAGAGAGCCAGAATGTGGCTCCAAAATATGGCTCAGGCCTCAAAATTGGGATATTTGGGATATTTCGAAAACTGCAGGGGAGTTTGTGGGAAATGTGACTCACTGCCGCTTTCAGGACTTAGCATATGTTGGGTATAAAAATCGTAATTTTAATCTGCGAATACGTGCATAGAGCCAGAATTTGACTCCAAAATATGGCTCAGGCCTTGAAATTGGGATGTTTGGGATATTTTGAAAACTGCAGGGAGGTTTGGGACAAATGTGACCAAACGCCACTTTCAGTACTTGGCATATGTTGGGTATAAAAAGTCGTAATTTCAAACTGTGTATACGTGCAGAGAGCCAGAATTTGGCTCCAAAATATGGCTCTGGCCTCAAAATAGGGATATTTAGTATATTTCGAAAAATGCAGTGGAGTTTGTGCGAAATGTGACTCACTGCCGCTTTCAGGGCTTGGCATATGTTGGGTATAAAATATCGTAATTTCAAACCTCGAATACGTGCATAGAGCCAGAATTTGGCTCCAAAATATGGCTCAGGCCTCGAAATTGGGATGTTTGGGATATTTCGAAAACTGCTGGGGAGTTTGCGAATACGTGCAGAGAGCCAGAATTTGGCTCAAAAATATGGCTCAGGCCTCAAAATTGGGATATTTATGATATTTCAAAAATTGCAGGGGAGTTTTTGCAAAATGTGACTCGCTGCCGCTTTCAGTACTTGGCATATGTTGGGTATAAAAATCGTAATATCAAACTGCGAATACGTGCAGAGAGCCAGAATTTGGCTCCAAAATATGGCTGAGGCCTCGATATTGTGATGTTTGGGATATTTTGAAAACTGCAGGGAGGTTTGGGACAAATGTAACCAAACGCCGCTTTCAGTACTTGGCATATGTTGGGTATAAAAAAGTTGTAGTTTCAAACTGCGAATACGTGCAGAGAGCCAGAATTTGGCTCCAAAATATAGCTCAGGCCTCGAAATTAGGATATTTGGGATATTTCGAAAACTGCAGGGGAGTTTGTGCAAAATGTGACTCACTGCCGCTTTCAGTACTTGGCATATGTTGGGTATAAAAATCGTAATATCAAACTGCGAATACGTGCATAGAGCCAGAATTTGGCTCCAAAATATGGCTCATGCCTCGAAATTGGGATGTTTGGGATATTTTGAAAACTGCAGGGAGGTTTGGGACAAATGTGACCAAACGCCACTTTCAGTACTTGGCATATGTTGGGTATAAAAAAGTCGTAATTTCAAACTGTGTATACGTGCAGAGAGCCAGAATTTGGCTCCAAAATATGGCTCAGGCCTCAAAATAGGGATATTTAGTATATTTCGAAAAATGCAGTGGAGTTTGTGCGAAATGTGACTCACTGCCGCTTTCAGGGCTTGGCATATGTTGGGTATAAAATGTCGTAATTTCAAACCACGAATACGTGCATAGAGCCAGAATTTGGCTCCAAAATTTGGCTCAGGCCTCGAAATAGGGATGTTTGGGATATTTTGAAAACCACAGGGGGGGGGGGGGTTTGGGACAAATGTGACCAAACGCCGCGTTTAGTACTTGGCATATGTTGGGCATAAAAAAGTCGTAATTTCAAACAGCGAATACGTGCAGAGAGCCAGCATTTGGCTCCAAAATATGGCTCAGTCCTCGAAATTGGGATATTTGGGATATTTCGAAAACTGCAGGGAAGTTTGTGCGAAATGTGACTCTCTGCCGCTTTCAAGACTTGGCATATGTTGGGTATAAAATGTCGTAATTTCAAACCGCGAATACGTGCATAGAGCCAGAATTTGGCTCCAAAATATGGCTCAGGCCTTGAAATTGGGATGTTTGGGATATTTTGAAAACTGCAGGGGGGTTTGGGACAAATGTTACCAAACGCCGCTTTCAGTACTTGGCATATGTTGGGTATAAAAAGTCCTAATTTCAAACTGCGAATACGTGCAGAGTGCTTGAATTTGGCTCCAAAATATGGCTCAGGTGTCGAAATTGAGATATTTGGGATATTTCGAAAACTGCAAGGGAGTTTGTGCAAAATGTGACTCACTGCCGCTTTCAGGACTTGGCATATGTTTGAATAAATAGTCGTAATTTCAAACTGCGAATACGTGCAGAGAGCCAGAATTTGGCTCCAAAATATGGCTCAGGCGTCGAAATTGGGATGTTTGAGATATTTTGAAAACTGCAGTGAGGTTTGGGACAAATATGACCAAACGTCGCTTACAGTACTTGGCATATGTTGGGTATATAAAGTCGTAATTTCAATCTGCGAATACGTGCAGAGAGCCAGAATTTGGCTCCCAAATATTGCTCAGGCCTCGAAATTGGGATATTTGGGATATTTTGAAAACTGCAGTGCAGTTTGTGTGAAATGTGACTCACTGCCGCTTTCAGGACTTGGCATATGTTGGGCATAAAATTTCGTAATTTCAAACCGCGAATACATGCATAGAGCCAGAATTTGGCTCCAAAATATGGCTCAGGCCTCGAAATTGGGATGTTTGGGATATTTTGAAACTGCAGGGAGGTTTGGGACAAAAGTGACGAAACGCCGCTTTCAGTACTTGGCATATGTTGGGTATATAAAGACGTAATTTCAAACTGCGAATACGTGCAGAGAGCCAGAATTTTGCTCCAAAATATGGATCAGGCCTCAAAATTGGGATATTTGGGATATTTCGAAAACTGCAGGGGAGTTTGTGTGAAATGTGACTCACTGCCGCTTTCAGGGCTTGGCATATGTTATGTATAAAATATCGTAATTTCAAACCGCGAATACGTGCATAGAGCCAGAATTTGGCTCCATAATATTGCTCAGTCCTCGAAATTGGGATGTTTGGGATATTTTGAAAACTGCAGGGGGGGGGGGTTTGGGACAAATGTGACCAAACACCGCTTTCAGTACGTGGCATATGTTGGGCATAAAAAAGTCGTAATTTCAAACTGTGAATACGTGCAGAGAGCCAGAATTTGGCTCCCAAATATTGCTCAGGCCTCGAAATTGGGATATTTGGGATATTTTGAAAACTGCAGTGCAGTTTGTGTGAAATGTGTCTCACTGCCGCTTTCAGGACTTGGCATATGTTGGGTATAAAATATCGTAATTTCAAACCGCGAATACGTGCATAGAGCCAGAATTTGGCTCCAAAATAAGGCTCAGGCCTCGAAATTGGGATATTTGGGATATTTCGAAAACTACAGGGGAGTTTGTGCAAAATGTGACTCGCTGCGGCTTTCAGTACTTGGCATATGTTGGGTATAAAATCGTAATATTAAACTGCGAATACTTGGAGAGAGCCAGAATTTGGCTCCATAATATGGCTCAGGCCTCGATATTGGGATATTTGGGATATTTCGAAAACTGCAGGGGAGTTTGTACAAAATTTGACTCACTGCCGCTTTCAGGACTTGGCATATGTTGGGTATAAAAAGTCGTAATTTCAAACTGCGAATACGTGCATAGAGCCAGAATTTGGCTGAAAAATATTGCTCTGTCCTCGAAATTGGGATGTTTGGGATATTTTGAAAACTGCAGGGGGGTTTGGGACCAAACAGACGAAACGCCGCTTTCAGAACTTGGCATATGTTGCGTATAAAAAGTTGTAATTTCAAACTGCGAATACGTGCAGAGAGCTTGAATTTGGCTCCAAAATATGGCTCAGGCCTCGAAAGTGCGATGTTTGGGATATTTTGAAAACTGCAGGGGAGTTTGTGCAAAATGTGACTCACTGCTGCTTTCAGTACTTGGCATATGTTGGGTATAAAAAGTCGTAATTTCAAACTGCGAATACGTGCAGAGAGCCAGAATTTGGCTCGAAAATATTGCTCAGGCCTCGAAATTGGGATATTTGGGATATTTCGAAAACTGGAAGGAAGTTTGTGCAAAATGTGACTCACTGCCGGTTTCAGGACTTGGCATATGTTGGGTATAAAATATCGTAATTTCAAGCCTCGAATACGTGCATAGAGCCAGAATTTGGCTCCAAAATATGGCTCAGGCCTCGAAATTGCGATGTTTGAGATATTTTGAAAACTGCAGGAGGGTTTGGGACAAAGGTTACCAAACGCCGCTTTCAGTACTTGGCATAAATTGGGTATAAAAAAGTCGTAATTTCAAACTGCGAATACGTGCAGAGAGCCAGAATTTGGCTCCAAAATATGGCTCAATCCTCAAAATTGGGATATTTATGATATTTCGATAATTGCAGGGGAGTTTGTGCAAAATGTGACTCACTGCCGCTTTCAGTACTTGGCATATGTTGGGTATAAAAATCCTAATATCAAACTGCGAAAACGTGCAGAGAGCCAGAATTTGGCTCCAAAATATGGCTGAGGCCTCGATATTGTGATGTTTGGGATATTTTGAAAACTGCAGGGAGGTTTGGGACAAATGTAACCAAACGCCGCTTTCAGTACTTGGCATATGTTGGGTATAAAAAAGTCGTAGTTTCAAACTGCGTATACGTGCAGAGAGCCAGAATTTGGCTCCAAAATATGGCTCAGTCCTCGAAATTGGGATATTTGGGATATTTCGAAAACTGCAGGGGAGTTTGTGCGAAATGTGACTCACTGCCGCTTTCAGGGCTTGGTATATGTTGGGTATAAAATGTCGTCATTTCAAACCACGAATACATGCATAGAGCCAGAATTTGGCTCCAAAATTTGGCTCAGGCCTCGAAATAGGGATGTTTGGGATATTTTGAAAACTACAGTGGGGGGATTGGGACAAATGTGACCAAATGCCGCGTTCAGTACTTGGCATATGTTGGGCATAAAAAAGTCGTAATTTCAAACCGCGAATACGTGCATAGAGCCAGAATTAGGCTCCAAAATATGGCTCAGGCCTCAAAATTGGGATGTTTGGGATATTTTGAAAACTGCTGGGGGGTTTGGGACAAATATAACCAAACGCCGCTTTCAACACTTGGCATATGTTGGGTATAAAAAATTCGTAATTTCATACTGCGAATACGTGCATAGAGCCAGAATTTGGCTCCAAAATATTGCTTTGGCCTTGAAAGTGGGATGTTTGGGATATTTTGAAAACTGCAGGGGAGTTTGAGCAAAATGTGACTCACTGCCGCTTTCAGTATTTGGCATATGTTGGGTATAAAAATCGTAATATTAAACTGCGAATACGTGCAGAGAGCCAGAATTTGGCTCCAAAATATGGCTCAGGCCTTGATATGTGATGTTTGGGATATTTTGAAAACTGCAGGGAGGTTTGGGACAAATGTTACCAAACGCCGCTTTCAGTACTTGGCATATGTTGGGTATAAAAAATTCGTAATTTCATACAGCGAATACGTGCAGAGAGCCAGAAGTTGGCTCCAAAATATGGCTCAGGCCTCGAAATTGGGATATTTGGGATATTTCGAAAACTGTAGGGGAGTTTGTGCAAAATTTGACTCACTGCCGCTTTCAGGACTTGGCATATGTTGGGTATAAAAATTCGTAATTTCAAACTGCGAATACGTGCATAGAGCCAGAATTTGGCTCCAAAATATTGCTCAGTCCTTGAAATTGGTATGTTTGGGATATTTTGAAAACTGCACGGACGGTTTGGGAAAAATGTGACCAAACGCCGCATTCAGTACTTGGCATATGTTGGGCATAAAAAAGGTCGTAATTTCAAACTGCGAATACGTACAATGAGCCAGAATTTGGCTCCAAAATATTGCTCAAACCTCAAAATTGGGATATTTGGGATATTTCGAAAACTGCAGGGGAGTTTGTGCGAAATGTGACTCACTGCCGCTTTCAGTACTTGACATATGTTGGGTATAAAAAAGTCGTAATTTCAAACTGTGAATACGTGCAGAGAGCCTGAGTTTGGCTCCAAAATATGGCTCTCGCCTCGAAATTGGGATTTTTGGGGTATTTCGAAAACTACAGGGGAATTTGTGCAAAATGTGACACACTGGCGCTTTCAGTACTTGGCATATGTTGGGTACAAAAATCGTAATATCAAACTGCGAATACGTGCAGAGAGCCAGAATTTGGCTCCAAAATATGGCTCAGGCCTCAAAATTGGGATGTTTGGGATATTTCGAAAACTGCAGGGGAGTTTGTGGGAAATGTGACTCACTGCCGCTTTCAGGACTTGGCATATGTTGGGTATAAAATGTCGTAATTTCAAACCACGAATACGTGCATGGAGCAAGAATTTGGCTCCAAAATATGGCTAAGGCCTGGAAATTGGGATGTTTGGGATATTTTGAAAATTGCAGGGGGGTTTGGGACAAATGTGACCAAACGCCGCTTTCAGTACTTGGCATACGTTGGGTATAAAAAAGTCGTAATTTCAAACTGCGAATACGTGCATAGAGCCAGAATTTGGCACCAAAATATTGCTCAGTCCTCGAAATTGGGTAGTTTGGGATATTTTGAAAACTGCAGGGGGGTTTGGGACAAATATGACCAAACGCTGCTTACAGAATTTGGCATATGTTGGGTATAAAAAGTCATAATTTCAAACTGCGAATACGTGCATAGAGCCAGAATTTGGCACCAAAATATTGCTCAGTCCTCGAAATTGGGATGTTTGGGATATTTTGAAAACTGAAGGAGGGTTTGGGACAAATATGACCAAACGCCGCTTTCAGAACTTGGCATATGTTGGGTATAAAAAGTCGTAATTTCAAACTGCGAAAACGTGCAGAGAGCTTGAATTTGGCTTTTAAAATATGGCTCAGGCCTTGAAAGTGGGATGTTTGGGATATTTTGAAAACTGCAGGGGGAGTTTGGGACAAATGTGACCAAACGCTGCTTTCAGTACTTGGCATACATTGGGTATAAAAAAGTCGTAATTTCAAACTGCGAATACGTGCAGAGAGCCAGAAGTTGGCTCCAAAATATGGCTCAGGCCTCAAAATTGGGATATTTGGGATATTTCGAAAACTGCAGGGGAGTTTGTGCGAAATGTGACTCACTGTCGCTTTCAGGACTTGGCATATGTTGGGTATAAATTGTCGTAATTTCAAACTGCGAATACGTGCATAGAGCCAGAATTTGGCTCCAAAATATGGATCAGGCCTCGAAATTGGGATGTTTGGGATATTTTGAAAACTGCAAGGGGGTTTGGGACAAATGTGACCAAACGCTGCTTTCAGTACTTGGTATATGTTGGGTAAAAAAAAGTCGTAATTTCAAACTGCGAATACGTGCAGAGATCCAGAATTTGGCTCCAAAATATGGTTCAGGCCTCGAAATTATGATGTTTGGGATATTTTGAAAACTGCAGGGAGGTTTGAAACAAATGTGACCAAACGCCGCTTACAGTACTTGGCATATGTTGGGTATAAAAAAGTGGTAATTTCAAACCGCGAATACGTGCATAGAGCCTGAATTTGGCTCCAAAATATGGCTCAGGCCTCGATATTGTGATGTTTGGGATATTTTGAAAACTGCAGGGGAGTTTGTGCAAAATGTGACTCACTGCTGCTTTCAGTACTTGGCATATGTTGGGTATAAAAAAGTCGTAATTTTAAACTGGAAATACGTGCAGAGAGCCTGAGTTTGGCTCCAAAATATGGCTCACGCCTCGAAATTGGGATATTTGGGATATTTCGAAAACTGCAGGGGAGTTTGTGCGAAATGTGACTCACTGCCGCTTTCAGTACTTGTCATATGTTGGGTATAAAAATCGTAATATCAAACTGCGAATATGTGCAGAGAGCTTGAATTTGGCTCCAAAATATGGCTCAGGCCTCGATATTGTGATGTTTGGGATATTTTGAAAACTGCAGGGAGGTTTGGGACAAATATAACCAAACGCCGCTTTCAACACTTGGCATATGTTGGGTATAAAAAGTCATAATTTCAAACTGCGAATACGTGCAGAGAGCTTGAATTTGGCTCCAAAATATGGCTCAGGCCATGAAAGTGGGATGTTTGGGATATTTTGAAAACTGCAGGGGAGATGGAGCAAAATGTGACTCACTGCCGCTTTCAGTACTTGGCATATGTTTGGTATAAAAAGTCGTAATTTCAAACTGCGAATACGTGCAGAGAGCCAGAATATGGCTCCAAAATATGACTCAGGCCTCAAAATTGGAATATTTAGGATATTTCGAAAACTGCAGGGGAGTTTGTAGGAAATGTGACTCACTGCCGCTTTTAGGACTTGGCATATGTTGGGTATAAAATGTCGTAATTTCAAACCGCGAATACGTGCATGGAGCCAGAATTTGGCTCCAAAATATGGCTAAGGCCTCGAAATTGGGATGTTTGGGATATTTTGAAAACTGCAGGGGGGGTTTGGGACAAATGTGACCAAACGCCGCTTTCAGTACTTGGCATATGTTGGGTATAAAAAAGTCGTAATTTCAAACTGCGAATACGTGCAGAGAGCCTGAATTTGGCTCCAAAATATGGCTCAGGCCTCGAAATTGGGATATTTGGGATATTACGAAAACTGCAGGGGAGTTTGTGCGAAATGTGACTCACTGCCGCTTTCAGGACTTGGCATATGTTGGGTATAAAATGTCGTAATTTCAAACCTCGAATACGTGCATAGAGCCAGAATTTGGCTCAAAAATATTGCTCAGTCCTCGAAATTGGGATGTTTGGGATATTTTGAAAACTGCAGGGGGGTTTGGGACAAATATGACCAAACGCTGCTTACAGAACTTGGCATATGTTGGGTATAAAAATTCATAATTTCAAACTGCGAATACGTGCAGAGAGCTTGAATTTGGCTCCAAAATATGGCTCAGGCCATGAAAGTGGGATGTTTGGGATATTTTGAAAACTGCAGGGGAGTTTGAGCAAAATGTGACTCACTGCCGCTTTCAGTACTTGGCATATGTTGGGTATAAAAAGTCGTAATTTCAAACTGCGAATACGTGCAGAGAGCCAGAATTTGGCTCCAAAATATGGCTAAGGCCTCGAAATTGGGATATTTGGGATATTTTGAAAACTAAAGGGGGGGGTTTGGGACAAATGTGACCAAACGCCTGCTTTCAGTACTTGGCATATGTTGGGTATAAAAAATTCGTAATTTCAAACTGCGAATACGTACAGAGAGCCAGAATTTGGCTCCAAAATATTGCTCAAGCCTCGAAATTGGGATATTTGGGATATTTCGAAAACTGCAAGGGAGTTTGTGCGAAATGTGACTCACTGCCGCTTTCAGTACTTGGCATATGTTGGGTATAAAAAAGTCAGTAATTTCAAACTGCGAATACGTGCAGAGAGCCTGAGTTTGGCTCCAAAATATGGCTCACGCCTCGAAATTGGGATGTTTGGGGTATTTCGAAAACTGTAGGGGGGTTTGGGACAAATATGACCAAGCGCCGCTTACAGAACTTGGCATATGTTGGGTATAAAAAGTCGTAATTTCAAACTGCGAATACGTGCAGAGAGCTTGAATTTGGCTCCAAAATATGGCTCAGGCCTCGAAATTGGGATGTTTGGGATATTTTGAAAACTGCAGGGAGGTTTGGGACAAATGTGACTAAGCGCCGCTTTCAGTACATGGAATATGTTGGGTATATAAAGTCGTAAATTCAAAGTGCGAATTCGTTCAGAGAGCCAGAATTTGGCTCCAAAAAATGGCTCAAGCCTCGAAATTGTAATGTTTGGGATATTTTGAAAACTGCTGGGGGGTTTGGGACAGATGTAACCAAACGCCGCTTTCAGTACTTGGCATATGTTGGGTATAAAAAGTCGTAATTTCAAACTGCGAATACGTGCAAAGAGCTTGAATTTGGCTCCAAAATATGGCTCAGGCCTCGAAATTGGGATGTTTGGGATATTTTGTAAACTGCAGGGAGGTTTGGGACAAATGTGGCAAAACGCCCCTTTCAGTACTTGGCATATGTTGGGTATATAAAATCGTAATTTCAAAATGCGAATACGTGCTGAGAGCGAGAATTTGGCTCCAAAATATGGCTCAGGCCTCGAAATTAGGATATTTGTGATATTTTGAAAACTGCAGGGGAGTTTGTGCAAAATGTGACTCACTGCCGCTATCAGGACTTGGCATATGCTGGGTATAAAAAGTCATAATTTCAAACTGCGTATACTTGCATAGAGCGAGAATTTGGCTCCAAAATATGGCTCAGGCCTCGAAATTGGGATGTTTGAGATATTTTGAAAACTGCAGGGGGGTTTGGGACAAATGTCACCAAACATTTCAGTACTTCGCATATGTTGGGTATAAAAAAGTCGTAATTTCAAAATACGAATTCGTTCAGAGAGCCAGAATTTGGCTCCAAAATATGGCTCTGGCCTCGAAATTGGGATGTTTGGGATATTTTGAAAACTGCAGGGGGGTTTGGGACAAATGTCACCAAACATTTCAGTACTTCGCATATGTTGGGTATAAAAAAGTCGTAATTTCAAAATACGAATTCGTTCAGAGAGCCAGAATTTGGCTCCAAAATATGGCTCAGGCCTCGAAATTGGGATGTTTAGGATATTTTGAAAATTGCTGGGGGGTTTGGGACAAATGTCACCAAACATTTCAGTACTTCGCATATGTTGGGTATAAAAAAGTCGTAATTTAAAACTGCGAATACGTGCAGAGAGCCAGAATTTGGCTCCAAAATATGGCTCAGGCCTCGAAATTTAGATGTTTGGGATATTTTGAAAACTGCAGGGGGAATTGGGACAAATTTGAGAAAACGCCGATTTCAGTACTTGGCATATGTTGGGTATAAAAAAGTCGCAATTTAAAACTACGAATACGTGCAGAGAGCTAGAATTTGGCTCCAAAATATGGATCAGGCGTCGAAATTGGGATGTTTGAGATATTTTGAAAACTGCAAGAAGGATCGAGACAAATGTGACCAAATGCCGCTTTCAGTACTTGGTATATGTTGGGTATAAAAAAGTCGTAATTTCAAACTGCGGATACGTGCAGAGAGCCAGAATTTGGCTCCAAAACATGGCTCAGTCCTCGAAATTGGGATGTTTGGGATATTTTGAAAACTGCTGGGAGGTTTGGGACAAATGTGACCAAATGCCGCTTTCAGTACTTGGTATATGTTGGGTATAAAAAGTCGTAATTTCAAAGTGCGAATACGTGCAGAGAGCCAAAATTTGGCTACAAAATATGGCTCAGGCCTCGAAATTGGGATGTTTGGGATATTTGGAAAACTGCTGGGGAGTTTGTGCGAAATGTGACTCTCTGCCGCTTTCAGGACTTGGCATATGTTGGGTATAAAATGTCGTAATTTCAAACCGCGAATATGTGCATAGAGCCAGAATTTGGCTCCAAAATATTGCTCACGCCACGAAATTGGGATGTTTGGGGTATTTCGAAAACTGCAGGGGAGTTTGTGCAAAATGTGACTCACTGCTGCTTTCAGTACTTGGCATATGTTGGGTATAAAAATCGTAATATCAAACTGCGAATACGTGCAGAGACCCAGAATTTGGCTCCTAAATATGGCTCAGGCCTCGATATTGTGATGTTTGGGATATTTTGAAAACTGCAGGGAGGTTTGGGACAAATATAACCAAACGCCGCTTTCAACACTTGGCATATGTTGGGTATAAAAAATTCGTAATTTCATACTGCGAATACGTGCAGAGAGCCAGAAGTTGGCTTTAAAATATTGCTCAAGCCTCGAAATTGGGATATTTGGGATATTTCGAAAACTGCAGGGGAGTTTGTGCGAAATGTGACTCACTGCCGCTTTCAGTACTTGTCATATGTTAGGTATAAAAATCGTAATATCAAACTGCGAATACCTGCAGAGAGCCAGAATTTATCTCCAAAATATGGCTCAGGCCTCGATATTGTGATGTTTGGGATATTTTGAAAACTGCAGGGAGGTTTGGGACAAATATAACCAAACGCCGCTTTCAACACTTGGCATATGTTGGGTATAAAAAATTCGTAATTTCATACTGCGAATACGTGAAGAGAGCCAGAAGTTGGCTCCAAAATATGGCTCAGGCCTCGAAATTGGGATATTTGGGATATATCGACAACTGTAGGGGAGTTTGTGCAAAATTTGACTCACTGCTGCTTTCAGGACTTGGCATATGTTGGGTATAAAAAGTCGTAATTTCAAACCACGAATACGTGCCTAGAGCCAGAATTTGACTCCAAAATATTGCACAGTTCTCGAAATTGGGATGTTTGGGATATTTTGAAAACTGCAGGGACGGTTTGTGAAAAATGTGACCAAACGCCGCATTCAGTACTTGGCATATTTTGGGCATAAAAAAGGTCGTAATTTCAAACTGCGAATACGTGCAATGAGCCAGAATTTGGCTCCAAAATATTGCTCAAGCCTCGAAATTGGGATATTTGGGATATTTCGAAAACTGCAGGGGAGTTTGTGCGAAATGTGACTCACTGCCGCTTTCAGTACTTGACATATGTTGGGTATAAAAAAGTCGTAATTTCAAACTGCGAATACGTGCAGAGAGCCTGAGTTTGGCTCCAAAATATGGCTCTCGCCTCGAAATTGGGATTTTTGGGGTATTTCGAAAACTGCAGGGGAATTTGTGCAAAATGTGACTCACTGGCGCTTTCAGTACTTGGCATATGTTGGGTATAAAAATCGTAATATCAAACTGCGAATACGTGCAGAGAGCCAGAATTTGGCTCCAAAATATGGCTCAGGCCTCGATATTGTGATGTTTGGGATATTTTGAAAACTGCAGGGAGGTTTGGGACAAATATAACCAAACGCCGCTTTCAACACTTGGCATATGTTGGGTATAAAAAGTCGTAATTTCAAACTGCGAATACGTGCATAGAGCCAGAATTTGGCTCCAAAATATTGCTCAGTCCTCGAAATTGGGTAGTTTGGGATATTTTGAAAACTGCAGGGGGGTTTGGGACAAATATGACCAAACGCTGCTTACAGAACTTGGCATATGTTGGGTATAAAAAGTCATAATTTCAAACTGCGAATACGTGCAGAGAGCTTGAATTTGGCTCCAAAATATGGCTCAGGCCATGAAAGTGGGATGTTTGGGATATTTTGAAAACTGCAGGCGAGTTTGAGCAAAATGTGACTCGCTGCCGCTTTCAAGACTTGGCATATGTTGGATATAAAATGTCGTAATTTCAAACCGCGAATACGTGCAGAGAGCCAGAATTTGGCTCCAAAATATGGCTAAGGCCTCGAAATTGGGATGTTAGGGATATTTTGAAAACTAAAGGGGGGGGGGGGGGTTTGGGACAAATGTGACCAAACGCCGCTTTCAGTACTTGGCATATGTTGGGTATAAAAAATTCGTAATTTCAAACTGCGAATACGTACAGAGAGCCAGAATTTGGCTCCAAAATATGGCTCAGGCCTCGAAATTGGGATATTTGGGATATTTCGAAAACTCCAGGGGAGTTTGTGCGAAATGTGACTCGCTGCCGCTTTCAAGACTTGGCATATGTTGGGTATAAAATGTCGTAATTTCAAACTGCGAATACGTGCAGAGAGCCAGAATTTGGCTCCAAAATATTGCTCAAGCCTCGAAATTGGGATATTTGGGATATTTCGAAAACTGCAGGGGAGTTTGTGCGAAATGTGACTCACTGCCGCTTTCAGTACTTGGCATATGTTGGGTATAAATTAAAAGTCGTAAATTCAAACTGCGAATACGTGCAGAGAGCCTGAGTTTGGCTCCAAAATATGGCTCACGCCTCGAAATTGGGATGTTTGGGGTATTTCGAAAACTGTAGGGGGGTTTGGGACAAATATGACCAAACGCCGCTTACAGAACTTGGCATATGTTGGGTATAAAAAGTCGTAATTTCAAACTGCGAATACGTGCAGAGAGCCAGAATTTGGCTCCAAAGTATGGCTCAGGCCTCAAAATTGGGATATTTGGGATATTTCGAAAACTGCAGGGGAGTTTGTTGGAAATGTGACTCACTGCCGCTTTCAGGACTTGGCATATGTTGGGTATAAAATGTCGTAATTTCAAACCGCGAATACTTGCATGGAGCCAGAATTTGACTCTAAAATATGGCTCAGACCTCGAAATTGGGTTGTTTGGGATATTTTGAAAACTGCAGGGGGGTTTGGGACAAATGTCACCAAACGCCGCTCTCAGTACTTCGCATATGTTGGTTATAAAAAAGTCGTAATTTAAAAATGCGAATACGTGCAGAGAGCCAGAATTTTGCTCCAAAATATGGCTCAGGCCTCGAAATTGGGATGTTTGGGATATTTTGAAAACTGCAGGGAGGTTTGGGACAAATGTGACCAAACGCCGCTTTCAGTACTTGGAATATGTTGGGTATATAAAGTCGTAATTTCAAACTGCGAATACGTGCAGAGAGCCAGAATTTGGCTCCAAAATATGGCTCAGGCCTAGAAATTGGAATATTTGGGATATTTTGAAAACTGCAAGAGAGTTTGTGCAAAATGTGACTCACTGCCGCTTTCAGGACTTGGCATATGTTGGGTATAAAAGTCGTAATTTCAAACTGCGAATATGTGCATTAGCCAGAATTTGGCTCCAAAATTTGGCTCAGGCCTCGAAATTGGGATGTTTGGGATATTTTGAAAACTGCAGGGGGGTTTGCGACAAATATGACCAAACGCCGCTTTCAGAACTTTGAATATGTTGGGTATAAAAGTCGTAAATTCAAAGTGCGAATACGTTCAGAGAGCCAGAATTTGGCTCCAAAAAAATGGCTCAAGCCTCGAAATTGGGATGTTTGGGATATTTTGAAAACTGCTGGGGGGTTTGGGACAGATGTAACCAAACGCCGCTTTCAGTACTTGGCATATGTTGGGTATAAAAAGTCGTAATTTCAAACTGTGAATACGTGCAAAGAGCTTGAATTTGGCTCCAAAATATGGCTCAGGCCTCAAAATTGGGATGTTTGGGATATTTTGTAAACTGCAGGGAGGTTTGGGACAAATGTGACAAAACGCCCCTTTCAGTACTTGGCATATGTTGGGTATATAAAGTCGTAATTTCATAATGCGAATACGTGCTGAGAGCGAGAATTTGGCTCCAAAATATGGCTCAGGCCTCGAAATTAGGATATTTCTGATATTTTGAAAACTGCAGGGGAGTTTGTGCAAAATGTGACTCACTGCCGCTATCAGGACTTGGCATATGCTGGGTATAAAAAGTCATAATTTCAAACTGCGTATACGAGCATAGAGCCAGAATTTGGCTCCAAAATACGACTCAGGCCTCGAAATTGGGATGTTTAGGATATTTTGAAAATTGCAGGGGGGTTTGGGACAAATGTCACCAAACATTTCAGTACTTCGCATATGTTGGGTATAAAAAAGTCGTAATTTCAAAATACGAATTCGTTCAGAGAGCCAGAATTTGGCTCCAAAATATGGCTCAGGCCTCGAAATTGAGATGTTTGGGATATTTTGAAAACTGAAGGGGGAATTGGGACAAATATGACCAAATGCCGCTTTCAGTACTTGGCATATGTTGGGTATAAAAAAGTCGTAATTTCAAACTGCGAATAGGTGCAGAGAGCCAGAATTTGGCTCCAAAACATGGCTCAGTCCTCGAAATTGGGATGTTTGGGATATTTTGAAAACTGCTGGGAGGTTTGGGACAAATGTGACCAAATGCCGCTTTCAGTACTTGGTATATGTTAGGTATAAAAAGTCGTAATTTCAAGGTGCCAATACGTGCAGAGAGCCAAAATTTGGCTACAAAATATAGCTCAGGCCTCGAAATTGGGATATTTGGGATATTTCGAAAACTGCAGGGGAGTTTGTGCAAAATGTGACTCACTGCCGCTTTACGTACTTGGCATATGTTGGGTATAAAAAAGAAGTAATATCAAACGGCGAATACGTGCAGAGAGCCAGAATTTGGCTCCAAAATATAGCTCAGGCCTCGAAATTGGGATATTTGGGATATTTCGAAAACTGCAGGGGAGTTTGTGCAAAATGTGACTCACTGCCGCTATCAGGACTTGGCATATGTTGGGTGTAAAAAGTCGTTATTTCAAACTGCGTATACGTGCATAGAGCCAGAATTTGGCTCCAAAATACGGCTCAGGCCTCGAAATTGGGATGTTTAGGATATTTTGAAAACTGCAGGGGGGTTTGTCACAAATGTCACCAAACGCTGCTTTCAGTACTTCACATATGTTGGGTATAAAAAAGTCGTAATTTCAAACTGAGAATACGTGCAGAGAGCCAGAATTTGGCTCCAAAATATGGCTCAGGCCTCGAAATTGGGATGTTTGGGATATTTTGAAAACTGCAGGGGGGTTTGGGATGTATGTGACCAAACGCCGTTTTCATTACTAGGCACATGTTGGCTATAAAAAATCGTAATTTCAAACGGCGAATACGTGCAGAGAGCCAGAATTTGGGTCCAAAATATGGATCAGGCCTCGAAATTGGGATGTTTGGGATATTTTGAAAACTGCAAGGGGGTTTCGGACATATGTGACCAAACGGCGCTTTCATTACTTGGCATATGTTGGGTATAAAATAGTCGTAATTTCAAACGGCGAATACGTGCAGAGAGCCAGAATTTGGCTCCAAAATATAGCTCAGGCCTCGAAATTGGGATTTTTGGGGAATTTCGAAAACAGCAGGGGAGTATGTGCGAAATGTGACTCACTGCCGCTTTCAGTACTTGGCATATATTGGGTATAAAAAAGTCGTAATTTCAAACTGCGAATACGTGCAGAGAGCCTGAGTTTGGCTCCAAAATATGGCTCATGCCTCGAAATTGGGATTTTTGGGGAATTTCGAAAACTGCATGGGAATTTGTGCAAAATTTGACTCACTGGCGCTTTCAGTACTTGGCATATGTTGGGTATAAAAATCGTAATATCAAACTGCGAATACGTGCAGAGAGCCAGAATTTGGCTCCAAAATATGGCTCAGGCCTCGATATTGTTATGTTTGGGATATTTTGAAAACTGCAGGGAGGTTTGGGACAAATATAACCAAACGCCGCTTTCAACACTTGGCATATGTTGGGTATAAAAAAATCGTAATTTCATACTGCGAATACGTGCAGAGAGCGAGAAGTTGGCTCCAAAATATGGCTCAGGCCTCGAAATTGGGATATTTGGGATATTTCGAAAACTGTAGGGGAGTTTGTGCAAAATTTGACTCACTGCTGCTTTCAGGACTTGGCATATGTTGGGTATAAAAAGTCGTAATTTCAAACTGCGAATACGTGCATAGAGCCAGAATTTGGCTCCAAAATATTGCTCAGTCCTCGAACTTGGGTAGTTTGGGATATTTTGAAAACTGCAGGGGGGTTTGGGACAAATATGACCAAACGCTGCTTACAGAACTTGGCATTTGTTGGGTATAAAAAGTCGTAATTTCAAACTGCGAATACGTGCAGAGAGCCAGAATTTGGCTCCAAAATATGGCTCAGGCCTCGAAATTGTGATGTTTGGGATATTTTGAAAACTGCTGGGGGGTTTGGGATATATGTGACCAAACGCCACTTTCATTACTAGGCACATGTTGGCTATAAAAAAGTCGTAATTTCAAACCGCGAATACGTGCAGAGAGCCAGAATTTGGCTCCAAAATATGGCTCAGGCCTCGAAATTGGGATGTTTTGGATATTTTGAAAACTGCAAGAAGGATTGAGACAAATGTAACCAAACACCGCTTTCAGTACTTGGTATATGTTGTGTGACGGTAACGCGTTGGTGTTCGGCTGTTCAAAAGCTAGGGGTATGGCCTCGTCACATATAGAAAAAAAAAATAGAAAATCTGGAACTTCGTCTGTGGTAAGGTAAGGAGAAGACACACAAAACACAAGTAAATTTTAACAATGAAATTTTAATTACGTTAAAGAAAGCAAAACATGAATAAAATGGACATACAAATTCGTATAATAAAATCAATCAATCAAAGTAATAAGAATAATCAAATGGCAAAATGAAAAGTTACGTTAAGACAAGTGAGCAAATAACCAGTGTATGATAAACAAAGTAAATAGGTGCCGGAATATTGGCTTCAAGCTATCACTTCTCTTAGTACACGTAAGCCTGGGGCTTAGTCTACCAACGAGATGTGTTAACTTGTCGAAAGCACGGGATATTCTGAAGACTGAGGTCGTGGCGGCCCCAAACATCAAGTAGTATGGTGGGTAGAGTGTAGTTGCAGCTGGACCCGCAGCCAATCAGCGAGGAGCAGGCGACAAGACAGGTAGTTTGGCGGTTCGAGGTGGAGCAGGTGTTCCTGGCTGCATACGTTTTGCTCTCTGGCAAACCTTGGAGATGTTGTTGTCGTTGTTGAATATTTCTTCCATATTAGTTTTGTATAGATTTGTAGCGACGTATTTGGAGGGAAGAGCAGGCTCAATCTCTTGAAGGAGATTATTGTCACAGTTGGGTATAAAAAAGTCGTAATTTCAAACTGCGAATACGTGCAGAGAGCCAGAATCTGGCTCCAAAATATTGCTCAGGCCTCTTAATTGGGTTATTTGGGATATTTCGAAAACTGCAGGGGAGTTTGTGCAAAATGTCACTCACTGCCGCTTTCAGGACTTGGCATATGTTGGGTATAAAAAGTCGTAATTTCAAACTGCGAATACGTGCATAGAGCCAGAATTTGGCTCCAAAATACGGCTCAGGCCTCGAAATTGGGATGTTTGGGATATTTTGAAAACTGCAGGGGGGTTTGGGAAAAATATGACCAAACGCCGCTTTCAGAACTTTGCATATGTTGGGTATAAAAAGTCGTAATATCGAACTGCGAATACGTGCAGAGAGCCAGAATTTGGCTATAAAATATAGCTCAGGCCTCGAAATTGGGATATTTGGGATATTTTGAAAACTGCAGGGAGGTTTGGGACAAATGTGACCAAATGCCGCTTTCAGTACTTGGCATATTTTGGGTATAAAAAGTCGTAATTTCAAACTGCGAATACGTGCAGAGAGCCTGAATTTGGCTCCAAAATATGACTCAGGCCTCAAAATTGGGATGTTTTGGATATTTTGAAAATGGCAGGGGGGATTGGGACAAATGTGACCAAACGGCGCATTCAGTACTTGGCATATGTTGGGTATAAAAAAGTCGTAATTTCAAACTGCGAATACGTGCAGAGAGCCAGAATTTGGCTCCAAAATATGGCTCAGGCCTCGAAATTGGGAAGTTTGGGATATTTTGAAAACTGCAGGGGAGTTTGTGCAAAATGTGGCTCACTGCCCCTTTCAGTACTTGGCATATGTTGGGTATAAAAAGTCGTAATTTAAAACTGCGAATACGTGCAGAGAGCCAGAATTTGGCTCCAAAATATGGTTCAGGCCTCAATATTGGGATGTTTGGGATATTTTGAAAACTGCAGGGAGGTTTGGGACAAATGTGACCATATGCCGCTTTCAGTACTTCGAATATGTTGGGTATAAAAAAGTCGCAATTTCAAAAAGCGAATAGGTGCAGAGAGCCAGAATTTGGCTCTAAAATATTGGTCAGGCCTCGAAATTGGGATGTTTGGGATATTTTGAAAACTGCAGGGGAGTTTGTGCAAAATGTGACTCACTGCCTCGTCCAGTACTTGGCATATGTTGGGTATAAAAAGTCGTAATATCAAACTGCGAATAGGTGCAGAGAGCCAAAATTTGGCTCCAAAATATGGCTCAGGCCTCGAAATTGAGATATTGGACATATTTTGAAAACTGCAAGGAAGTTTGGGACAAATGTGACCAAACGCCGCTTTCAGTACTTGGCATATGTTGGGTATAAAAAGTAGTAATTTCAAACTGCGAATACATGCATAGAGCCAGAATTTGGCTCTAAAATATGGCTCAGGCCTCGAAATTGGGATGTTTGGGATATTTTAAAAACTGCGGGTGGGTTTGGGACAAATATGACCAAACGCCGCTTTCAGAACTTGGCAAATGTTGGGTATAAAAAGTCGTAATTTCAAAGTGCGAATACGTGCAGAGAGCCAGAATTTCGCTCCAAAATGTGAATCAGGCCATAAAATTGGGATGTTTGGGATATTTGGAAAACTGAAGGGGGGATTGGGCTAAATGTGACCAAACGCCGTTTTCAAGACTTGTCATATGTTGGGTATAAAAAAGTCGCAATTTTAAACTGCGAATATGTGCAGAGAGCCAGAATTTGGCTCCAAAATACGGCTCAGGCCTCGATATTGGGATATTTAGGATATTTCAAAAACTGAAGGGGGGTTTGGGACAAATGTGACCAAACGCCGCATTCAGTACTTGGCATATGTTGGGTATAAAAAAGTCGAAATATCAAACTGCGAATACGTGCAGAGAGCCAAAATTTGGCTCCAAAATATGGCTCAGGCCTCGAAATTGAGATATTTGGGATATTTTGAAAACTGCAAGGAAGTTTGGGACAAATGTGACCAAACGCCGCTTTCAGTACTTGGCATATGTTGGGTATAAAAAGTCGGAATTTCAAACTGCGAATAAGTGCAGAGAGCCAGAATTTTGCTCCAAAATATGGCTCAGGCCTCGAAATTGGGATATTTTGGATATTTCGAAGACTGCAGGGGAGTTTGTGCAAAATGTGACTCACTGCCGCTTTCAGTACTTGGCATATGTTGGGTATAAAAAGTCGTAATATCGAAATGCGAATACGTGCAGAGAGCCAGAATTTGTCTATAAAATATAGCTCAGGCCTCGAAATTGGGATGTTTGGGATATTTTGAAAACTGCAGGGGGGGTTTGGGACAAATGTGACCAAACGCCGCAGATCAGTACTTGGCATATGTTGGGTATAAAAAAGTTGAAATTTCAAACTGCGAATACGTGCAGAGAGCCAGAATTTGGCTCCAAAATATGGCTCAGGCCTCGAAATTGGGATATTTAGGATATTTCGAATACTGCAGGGGAGTTTGTTCGAAATGTGACTCACTGCCGCTTTCAGGACTCGGCATATGTTCTGTATAAAATGTCGTAATTTCAAACCGCGAATACGTGCATAGAGCCAGAATTTGGCTCCAAAATATTGCTGAGGCCTCGAAATTGGGATATTTGGGATATTTCGAAAACTGCGGGGGGGTTTGGGACAAATGTGACCAAACGCATTGGCATATGTTGGTTATAAAAAGTCGTAATTTTAAACTGCGAGTATGTGCAGAGAGCCAGAATTTTGCTCCAAAATATGGCTCAGGCCTCGAAATTGGGATGTTTGGGATATTTTGAAAACTGCGGGGGGGTTTGGGACAAATGTGACCAAACGCCGCTTTCAGTACTTGCCATATGTTGGGTATAAAAAAGTCGCAATTTCAAACTGCGAATACGTGCAGAAAGCCAGAATTTGGCTCCAAAATATGGCTCAGGCCTCGAAATTGGGATATTTGGGATATTTCGAAAACAGCAGGGGAGTTCGTGCAAAATGTGACTCACTGCCGCTTTCAGTACTTGGCATATGTTGGGTATAAAAAGTCGTAATATCGAAATGCGAATACGTGCAGAGAGCCAGAATTTGTCTATAAAATATAGCTCAGGCCTCAAAATTGGGATATTTGGGATATTTTGAAAACTGCAGGGAGGTTTGGGACAAATGTGACCAAACGCCGCTTTCAGTACTTGGCATATGTTGGGTATAAATAGTAGTAATTTTAAACTGCGAATACATGCATAGAGCCAGAATTTGGCTCTAAAATATGGCTCAGGCCTCGAAATTGGGATGTTTGGTATATTTTAAAAACTGCGGGGAGGTTTGGGACAAATATGACCAAACGCCGCTTTCAGAACTTGGCAAATGTTGGGTATAAAAAGTCGTAATTTCAAAGTGCGAATACGTGCAGAGAGAGATAATTTGGCTCCAAAATGTGAATCAGGCCATAAAATTGGGATGTTTGGGATATTTGGAAAACTGAAGGAGGGATTGGGCTAAATGTGACCAAACGCCGTTTTCAAGACTTGTCATATGTTGGGTATAAAAAAGTCGCAATTTTAAACTGCGAATATGTGCAGAGAGCCAGAATTTGGCTCCAAAATACGGCTCAGGCCTCGATATTGGGATATTTAGGATATTTCGAAAACTGAAGGGGGGTTTGGGACAAATGTGACCAAACGCCGCATTCAGTACTTGGCATATGTTGGGTATAAAAAAGTCGAAATTTCAAACTGCGAATACGTGCAGAGAGCCAGAATTTGGCTCCAAAATATGGCTCAGGCCTCGAAATTGGGATGTTTGGGATATTTTGAAAACTGCAGGGGAATTTGTGCAAAATGTGACTCACTGCCGCTTTAAGTACTTGGCATATGTTGGGTATAAAATGTCGTAATATCAAACTGCGAATACGTGCAGAGATCCAGAATTTGGCTCCAAAATATGGCTCAGGCCTCGAAATTGGAATGTTTGGGATATTTTGAAAACTGCAGGGTGGGTTTGGGACAAATGTGACCAAACGCCGTTTTCAGTACTTGGCATATGTTGGGTATAAAAAAGTCATAATTTCAAACTGCGAATACGTGCAGAGAGCCAAAATTTGGCTCCAAAATATGGCTCAGTCCTTGAAACTGGGATGTTTGGGATATTTTGAAAACTGCAGGGGGGTTTGGGACAAATGTGACCAAACGCCGCTTTCAGTACTTGGCATATGTTGGGTATAAAATAGTCGATATTTCAAACTGCGAATACGTGCAGAGAGCCAGAAATTGTCTATAAAATATGGCTCAGGCCTCGAAATTGGGATATTTGGGATTTTTCGAAAACTGCAGGGGAGTTTGTGCAAAATGTGACTCACTGCCGCTTTCAGGACTTGGCATATGTTGGGTATAAAAAGTAATAATTTCAAACTGCGAATACGTGCAGTGAGCCAGAATTTTGCTCAAAAATATAGCTCAGGCCTCGAAATTGGGATGTTTGGGATATTTTGAAAACTGCAGGGGGGGTTTGGGACAAATGTGACCAAACGCCGCAGATCAGTACTTGGCATATGTTGGGTATAAAAAAGTTGAAATTTCAAACTGCGAATACGTGCAGAGAGCCAGAATTTGGCTCCAAAATATGGCTCAGGCCTCGAAATTGGGATATTTAGGATATTTCGAAAACTGCAGGGGAGTTTGTTCGAAATGTGACTCACTGCCGCTTTCAGGACTCGGCATATGTTCTGTATAAAATGTCGTAATTTCAAACCGCGAATACGTGCATAGAGCCAGAATTTGGCTCCAAAATATTGCTGAGGCCTCGAAATTGGGATATTTGCGATATTTCGAGAACTGCGGGGGGGTTTGGGACAAATGTGACCAAACGCATTGGCATATGTTGGGTATAAAAAGTCGTAATTTTAAACTGCGAGTATGTGCAGAGAGCCAGAATTTTGCTCCAAAATATGGCTCAGGCCTCGAAATTGGGATGTTTGGGATATTTTGAAAACTGCGGGGGGTTTGGGACAAATGTGACCAAACGCCGCTTTCAGTACTTGCCATATGTTGGGTATAAAAAAGTAGCAATTTCAAACTGCGAATACGTGCAGAAAGCCAGAATTTGGCTCCAAAATATGGCTCAGGCCTCAAAATTGGGATATTTGGGATATTTCGAAAACAGCAGGGAAGTTTGTGCAAAATGTGACTCACTGCTACTCACAGGACTTGGTATATGTTGGGTATAAAAAGTCTTAATTTCAAACTGCGAATACGTGCATAGAGCCAGAATTTGGCTCCAAATTATGGCTCAGTCCTTGATATTGGGATTTTTGGGATATTTTGAAAACTGCAGGGAAGTTTGGGACAAATGTGACCAAACGCCGCTTTCAGTACTTGGCATATAATGGGTATAAAAAGTCGTAATTTCAAACTGCGAATACGTGCAGAGAGCCTGAATTTGGCTCCAAAGAATGGCTCAGGCCTCGAAATTGGGATGTTTGGGATATTTTGAAAACTGCAGGGGGGATTGAGACAAATGTGACCAAACGCATTGGCATATGTTGGGTATAAAAAAGTCGTAATTTCAAAATGCAAATACGTGCATAGAGCCAGAATTTGGCTCCAAAATATGGCTCAGGCCTCGAAATTGAGATGTTTGGGATATTTTGAAAACTGCAGGGGGGATTGGGACAGATGTGACCAAACGCCGCTTTTAGTACTTGGCATATGTTGGGTATAAAAAGTCGTAATTTCAAACTGCGAATACGTGCAGAGAGCCAGACGTTGGCTCCAAAATATGACTCAGGCCTCGATATTGGGATGTTTGGGATATTTAGAAAACTGCAGGGAGGTTTGGGACAAATGTGACCAAACGCCGCTTTCAGTACTTGGCATATGTATGGTATAAAAAAGTCGTAATTTCAAACTGCGAATACGTGCAGAGAGCCAGAATTTGGCTCCAAAATATGGCTCAGGCCTCGAAATTGGGATGTTTGGGATATTTTGAAAATTGCAGGGGGGATTGAGACAAATGTGACCAAACGCATTGGCATATGTTGGGTATAAAAAGTCGTAATTTTAAACTGCGAGTATGTGCAGAGAGCCAGAATTTGGCTCCAAAATATGGCTCAGGCCTCGAAATTGGGATATTTAGGATATTTCGAAAACTGCAGGGGAGTTTGTTCGAAATGTGACTCACTGCCGCTTTCAGGACTCGGCATATGTTGGGTATAAAATGTCGTAATTTCAAACCGCGAATACGTGCATAGAGCCAGAATTTAGCTCCAAAATATTGCTGAGGCCTCGAAATTGGGATGTTTGGGATATTTTGAAAACTGCAGGGGAGTTTGTTCGAAATGTGACTCACTGCCGCTTTCAGGACTCGGCATATGTTGGGTATAAAAAGTCATAAATTCAATCTGCGAATACGTGCAGAGAGCCAGCATTTTGCTCCAAAATATGGCTCAGGCCTTGAAATTGAGATGTTTGGGATATTTTGAAAACTGCAGGGGGGATTGGGACAGATGTGACCAAACGCCGCTTTTAGTATTTGGCATATGTTGGGCATAAACAAGTCGCAATTTCAAACTGTGAATACGTGCAGAGAGCCAGCATTTTGCTCCAAAACATGGCTAAGGCCTCGAAATTGGGATATTTAGGATATTTCGAAAACTGCAGGGGAGTTTGTTCGAAATGTGACTCTCTGCCGCTTTCAGGACTCGGCATATGTTCTGTATAAAATGTCGTAATTTCAAACCGCGAATACGTGCATAGAGCCAGAATTTGGCTCCAAAATATTGCTGAGGCCTCGAAAGTGGGATATTTGGGATATTTCGAAAACTGCGGGGGGGTTTGGGACAAATGTGACCAAACGCATTGGCATATGTTGGGTATAAAAAGTCGTAATTTTAAACTGCGAGTATGTGCAGAGAGCCAGAATTTTGCTCCAAAATATGGCTCAGGCCTCGAAATTGGGATGTTTGGGATATTTTGAAAACTGCGGGGGGGTTTGGGACAAATGTGACCAAACGCCGCTTTCAGTACTTGCCATATGTTGGGTATAAAAAAGTCGCAATTTCAAACTGCGAATACGTGCAGAAAGCCAGAATTTGGCTCCAAAATATGGCTCAGGCCTCGAAATTGGGATATTTGGGATATTTCGAAAACAGCAGGGGAGTTTGTGCAAAATGTGACTCACTGCCGCTTTCAGTACTTGGCATATGTTGGGTATAAAAAGTCGTAATATCGAAATGCGAATACGTGCAGAGAGCCAGAATTTGTCTATAAAATATAGCTCAGGCCTCAAAATTGGGATATTTGGGATATTTTGAAAACTGCAGGGGAATTTGTGCAAAATGTGACTCACTGCTGCTTTACGTACTTGGCATATGTTGGGTATAAAAAGTCGTAATATCAAACTGCGAATACGTGCAGAGATCCAGAATTTGGCTCCAAAATATGGCTCAGGCCTCGAAATTGGGATATTTAGGATATTTCGAAAACTGCAGGGGAGTTTGTTCGAAATGTGACTCACTGCCGCTTTCAGGACTCGGCATATGTTCTGTATAAAATGTCGTAATTTCAAACCGCGAATACGTGCATAGAGCCAGAATTTGGCTCCAAAATATTGCTGAGGCCTCGAAATTGGGATATTTGGGATATTTCGAGAACTGCGGGGGGGTTTGGGACAAATGTGACCAAACGCCGCTTTCAGTACTTGCCATATGTTGGGTATAAAAAAGTCGCAATTTCAAACTGCGAATACGTGCATAGAGCCAGAATTTGGCTCCAAAATATGGCTCAGTCCTTGATATTGGGATTTTTGGGATATTTTGAAAACTGCAGGGAAGTTTGGGACAAATGTGACCAAACGCCGCTTTTAGTACTTGGCATATGTTGGGTATAAAAAGTCGTAATTTCAAACTGCGAATACGTGCAGAGAGCCTGAATTTGGCTCCAAAATATGGCTCAGGCCTCGAAATTGGGATGTTTGGGATATTTTGAAAACTGCACGGGGGGATTGAGACAAATGTGACCAAACGCATTGGCATATGTTGGGTATAAAAAAGTCGTAATTTCAAAATGCAAATACGTGCATAGAGCCAGAATTTGGCTCCAAAATATGGCTCAGGCCTCGAAATTGAGATGTTTGGGATATTTTGAAAACTGCAGGGGGGATTGGGACAGATGTGACCAAACGCCGCTTTTAGTACTTGGCATATGTTGGGTATAAAAAGTCGTAATTTCAAACTGCGAATACGTGCAGAGAGCCAGACGTTGGCTCCAAAATATGACTCAGGCCTCGATATTGGGATGTTTGGGATATTTAGAAAACTGCAGGGAGGTTTGGGACAAATGTGACCAAACGCCGCTTTCAGCACTTGGCATATGTTGGGTATATAAAGCCATAATTTCAAACTGCGAATACGTGCAGAGAGCCAGAATTTGGCTCCAAAATATGGCTCAGGCCTCGAAATTGGGATGTTTGGGATATTTTGAAAACTGCAGGGGGGATTGAGACAAATGTGACCAAACGCATTGGCATATGTTGGGTATAAAAAATTCCTAATTTCAAAATGCGAATACGTGCAGAGAGCCAGAATTTGGCTCCAAAATATGGCTCAGGCCTCGAAATTGGGATGTTTGGGATATTTTGAAAACTGCACGGGGGGTTTGGGACAAATGTGACCAAACGGCGCTTTCAGTACTTGGCATATGTAAGGTATAAAAAAGTCGTAATTTCAAACTGCGAATACGTGCAGAGAGCCAGAATTTGGCTCCAAAATATAGCTCAGGCCTCGAAATTGGGATATTTGGGATATTTCGAAAACAGCAGGGGAGTTTGTGCAAAATGTGACTCACTGCCGCTTTCAGTACTTGGCATATGTTGGGTATAAAAAGTCGTAATATCGAAATGCGAATACGTGCAGAGAGCCAGAATTTGTCTATAAAATATAGCTCAGGCCTCAAAATTGGGATATTTTTGATATATTTTGAAAACTGCAGGGAGGTTTGGGACAAATGTGACCAAACGTTGCTTTCAGTACTTGGCATATGTTGGGTATAAAAAGTAGTAATTTCAAACTGCGAGTACGTGCAGAGAGCCAGAATTTGGGTCCAAAATATGGCTCAGGCTTCGAAATTGGGATATTTAGGATATTTCGAAAACTGCAGAGGAGTTTGTGCAAAATGTGACTCACTGCCACTTTCAGGACTTGGCAAATGTTGGGTATAAAAAGTCGTAATTTTAAACTGCTAATACATGCATAGAGCCAGAATTTGGCTCTAAAATATGGCTCAGGCCTCGAAATTGGGATGTTTGGGATATTTTAAAAACTGCGGGTGGGTTTGGGACAAATATGACCAAACGCCGCTTTCAGAACTTGGCAAATGTTGGGTATAAAAAGTCGTAATTTCAAAGTGCGAATACGTGCAGAGAGCCAGAATTTGGCTCCAAAATGTGAATCAGGCCATAAAATTGGGATGTTTGGGATATTTGGAAAACTGAAGGGGGGATTGGGCTAAATGTGACCAAACGCCGTTTTCAAGACTTGTCATATGTTGGGTATAAAAAAGTCGCAATTTTAAACTGCGAATATGTGCAGAGAGCCAGAATATGGCTCCAAAATACGGCTCAGGCCTCGATATTGGGATATTTAGGATATTTCGAAAACTGAAGGGGGGTTTGGGACAAATGTGACCATACGCCGCGTTCAGTACTTGGCATATGTTGGGTATAAAAAAGTCGTAATTTCAAACTGCGAATACGTGCAGAGAGCCAGAATTTGGCTCCAAAATATGGCTCAGGCCTCGAAATTGGGATGTTTGGGATATTTTGAAAACTGCAGGGGAATTTGTGCAAAATGTGACTCACTGCCGCTTTACGTACTTGGCATATGTTGGGTATAAAAAGTCGTAATATCAAACTGCGAATACGTGCAGAGATCCAGAATTTGGCTCCAAAATATGGCTCAGGCCTCGAAATTGGGATATTTAGGATATTTCGAAAACTGCAGGGGAGTTTGTTCGAAATGTGACTCACTGCCGCTTTTAGGACTCGGCATATGTTCTGTATAAAATGTCGTAATTTCAAACCGCGAATACGTGCATAGAGCCAGAATTTGGCTCCAAAATATTGCTGAGGCCTCGAAATTGGGATATTTGGGATATTTCGAGAACTGCGGGGGGGTTTGGGACAAATGTGACCAAACGCATTGGCATATGTTGGGTATAAAAAGTCGTAATTTTAAACTGCGAGTATGTGCAGAGAGCCAGAATTTTGCTCCAAAATATGGCTCAGGCCTCGAAATTGGGATGTTTGGGATATTTTGAAAACTGCGGGGGGGTTTGGGACAAATGTGACCAAACGCCGCTTTCAGTACTTGCCATATGTTGGGTATAAAAAAGTCGCAATTTCAAACTGCGAATACGTGCAGAAAGCCAGAATTTGGCTCCAAAATATGGCTCAGGCCTCGAAATTGGGATATTTGGGATATTTCGAAAACAGCAGGGAAGTTTGTGCAAAATGTGACTCACTGCCACTCACAGGACTTGGTATATGTTGGGTATAAAAAGTCTTAATTTCAAACTGCGAATACGTGCATAGAGCCAGAATTTGGCTCCAAAATATGGCTCAGTCCTTGATATTGGGATTTTTGGGATATTTGTAAAACTGCAGGGAAGTTTGGGACAAATGTGACCAAACGCCGCTTTCAGTACTTGGCATATGTTGGGTATAAAAAGTCGTAATTTCAAACTGCGAATACGCGCAGAGAGCCTGAATTTGGCTCCAAAGAATGGCTCAGGCCTCGAAATTGGGATGTTTGGGATATTTTGAAAACTGCAGGGGGGATTGAGACAAATGTGACCAAACGCATTGGCATATGTTGGGTATAAAAAAGTCGTAATTTCAAAATGCAAATACGTGCATAGAGCCAGAATTTGGCTCTAAAATATGGCTCAGGCCTCGAAATTGAGATGTTTGGGATATTTTGAAAACTGCAGGGGGGATTGGGACAGATGTGACCAAACGCCGCTTTTAGTACTTGGCATATGTTGGGTATAAAAAGTCGTAATTTCAAACTGCGAATACGTGCAGAAAGCCAGACGTTGGCTCCAAAATATGACTCAGGCCTCGATATTGGGATGTTTGGGATATTTAGAAAACTGCAGGGAGGTTTGGGACAAATGTGACCAAACGCCGCTTTCAGCACTTGGCATATGTTGGGTATATAAAGCCATAATTTCAAACTGCGAATACGTGCAGAGAGCCAGAATTTGGCTCCAAAATATGGCTCAGGCCTCGAAATTGGGATGTTTGGGATATTTTGAAAACTGCACGGGGGGTTTGGGACAAATGTGACCAAACGGCGCTTTCAGTACTTGGCATATGTAAGGTATAAAAAAGTCGTAATTTCAAACTGCGAATACGTGCAGAGAGCCAGAATTTGGCTCCAAAATATGGCTCAGGCCTCGAAATTGGGATGTTTGGGATATTTTGAAAATTGCAGGGGGGATTGAGACAAATGTGACCAAACGCATTGGCATATGTTGGGTATAAAAAGTCGTAATTTTAAACTGCGAGTATGTGCAGAGAGCCAGAATTTGGCTCCAAAATATGGCTCAGGCCTCGAAATTGGGATATTTAGGATATTTCGAAAACTGCAGGGGAGTTTGTTCGAAATGTGACTCACTGCCGCTTTCAGGACTCGGCATATGTTGGGTATAAAATGTCGTAATTTCAAACCGCGAATACGTGCATAGAGCCAGAATTTGGCTCCAAAATATTGCTGAGGCCTCGAAATTGGGATGTTTGGGATATTTTGAAAACTGCAGGGGAGTTTGTTCGAAATGTGACTCACTGCCGCTTTCAGGACTCGGCATATGTTGGGTATAAAAAGTCATAAATTCAATCTGCGAATACGTGCAGAGAGCCAGCATTTTGCTCCAAAATATGGCTCAGGCCTCGAAATTGGGATATTTGGGATATTTTGAAAACTGCAGGGGAGATTGGGACAGATGTGACCAAACGCCGCTTTTAGTACTTGGCATATGTTGGGCATAAACAAGTCGCAATTTCAAACTGTGAATACGTGCAGAGAGCCAGCATTTTGCTCCAAAATATGGCTCAGGCCTCGAAATTGGGATATTTGGGATATTTCGAAAACTGCAGGGGAGTTTGTGCAAAATGTGACTCTCTGCCGCTTTCAGGACTTGGCATATGTTGGGTATAAAAAGTCGTAATTTCAATCTTCGAATTCGTGCATAGAGCCAGAATTTGGCTCCAAAATTCTGGCTCAGGCCTCGAAATTGGGATGTTTGTATTATTTTGAAAACTGCAGGGAGGTTTCGGACAAATGTGACCAAACGCCGCTTTCAGTACTTGGCATATGTTGGGTATATAAAGTCGTAATTTCAAACTGCGAATACGTGCAGAGAGCCAGAATTTTGCTCCAAACTATGGGTCAGGCCTCGAAATTAGCATGTTTAGGATATTTTGAAAGTCGCAGGCAGGTTTGGGACAAATGTGTCCAAACACCGCTTTCAGTACTTGGCATTTGTTGGGTATAAAAAGTCATAATTTCAAACTGCGAATACGTGCTGAGAGCCAGAATTTGGCTCCAAAATATGGCTCAGGGCTCGAAATTGAGATGTTTAGGATATTTTGAAAAATGCAGGGGAGTTTAGCAAAATGAGAGTCACTGCCACTTTCAGTACTTGGCATATGTTGGGTATAAAAAAGTCGTAATTTCAAACTGCGAGTACGTGCAGAAAGCCAGAATTTGGCTCCAAAATATGGCTCGGGCCTCGAAATTGGGATATTTGGGATATTTTGAAAACTGCAGGGGGGTTTGGGACAAATATGACCAAACGCTGCTTTCAGAACTTGGCATAAGTTGGGTATAAAAAGTCATAATTTCAAACTGCGAATACGTGCAGAGAGCCAGAATTTGGCTACAAAATATGGCTCAGGCCTCGAAATTTGGATGTTTGGGATATTTTGAAAACTGCAGGGGGGATTGCTCCAAATGTTACCAAACGCCGCTTTCAGTACTTGCCATATGTTGGGTATGAAAATCGAAATTTCAAACCGCGAACACGTGCAGAGAGCCAGAATTTTGCTCCAAAATATGGCTCAGGCCTCGAAATGGGGATATTTGGGATATTTTGAAAACTGCAGGGGGGTTTGTGCAAAATGTGACTCACTACCGCTTTCATTACTTGGCATATATTGGGTATAAAAAATCGTAATTTCAAACTGCGAATACGTGCAGAGAGCCCGAATTTGGCTCCAAAATGTGAATCAGGCCTTAAAATTGGGATGTTTGGGATATTTTGAAAACTGCAGGGGGGATTGCTCCAAATGTTACCAAACGCCGCTTTCAGTACTTGCCATATGTTGGGTATAAAAAAGTCGCAATTTCAAACTGCGAATACGTGCAGAAATCCAGAATTTGGCTCCAAAATATGGCTCAGGCCTCGAAATTGGGATATTTGGGATATTTCGAAAACAGCAGGGAAGTTTGTGCAAAATGTGACTCACTGCCACTCTCAGGACTTGGTATATGTTGGGTATAAAAAGTCTTAATTTCAAACTGCGAATACGTGCATAGAGCCAGAATTTGGCTCCAAAATATGGCTCAGTCCTTGATATTGGGATTTTTGGGATATTTTGAAAACTGCAGGGAAGTTTGGGACAAATGTGACCAAACGCCGCTTTCAGTACTTGGCATATGTTGGGTATAAAAAGTCGTAATTTCAAACTGCGAATACGTGCAGAGAGCCTGAATTTGGCTCCAAAGAATGGCTCAGGCCTCGAAATTGGGATGTTTGGGATATTTTGAAAACTGCAGGGGGGATTGAGACAAATGTGACCAAACGCATTGGCATATGTTGGGTATAAAAAAGTCGTAATTTCATAATGCGAATACGTGCATAGAGCCAGAATTTGGCTCCAAAATATGGCTCAGGCATCGAAATTGGGATGTTCGGGATATTTTGAAAACTGCAGGGAGGTTTGGGACAAATATGACCAAACGTCGCTTTCAGTACTTTGCATATGTTGGGTATATAAAACCGTAATTTCAAACTGCGAATACGTGCAGAGAGCCAGCATTTGGCTCCAAAATATGGCTCAGGCCTTAAAATTAGCATGTTTGGGATATTTTGAAAACTGCAGGGATCTTTGGGACAAATGTGAGCAAACGCCGCTTTCAGTACTTGGCATAAGTTGGGTATAAAAAGTCGTAATTTCAAACTGCGAATACGTGCAGAGAGCCAGAATTTGGCTCCAAAATATGGCTCAGGCCTTGAAATTGAGATGTTTGGGATATTTTGAAATCTGCAGGGGGGATTGGGACAGATGTGACCAAACGCCGCTTTTAGTACTTGGGATATGTTGGGTATAAAAAGTCGTAATTGCAAACTGCGAATACGTGCAGAGAGCCAAAATTTGGCTACAAAATATGGCTCAGGCCTACGAAATTGGGATGTTTGGGATATTTTGAAAACTGCAGGGGAGTTTGCGCAAAATGTGACTCACTGCCACTTTTAGTACTTGGCATATGTTGGGTATAAAAAGTCGTAATTTCAAACTGCGAATACGTGCAGAGAGCCAGACGTGTGCTCCAAAATATGACTCAGGCCTCGATATTGGGATGTTTGAGATATTTAGAAAACTGCAGGGAGGTTTGGGACAAATGTGACCAAACGCCGCATGCAGTACTTGGCATATGTTGGGTATATAAAGCCATAATTTCAAACTGCGAATACGTGGAGAGAGCCAGAATTTGGCTCCAAAATATGGCTCAGGCCTCGAAATTGGGATGTTTGGGATATTTTGAAAACTGCAGGGGGGATTGATATAAATGTGACCAAACGCATTGGCATATGTTGGGTTTAAAAAAGTCCTAATTTCAAAATGCGATTACGTGCAGAGAGCCAGAATTTGGCTCCAAAATATGGCTCAGGCCTCGAAATTGGGATATTTTGGATATTTCGAAAACTGCAGGGGAGTTTGTGCAAAATGTGACTCACTGCCGCTTTCAGGACTTGGCATATGTTGGGTATAAAAATTCGTAATATCAATCTGCGAATACGTGCATAGAGCCAGAATTTGGCTCCAAAATATGGCTCAGGCCTCGAAATTGGGATGTTTGGGATATTTTGAAAACTGCTCGGGGGGTTTGGGACAAATGTGACCAAACGCCACTTTCAGTACTTGGCATATGTAAGGTATAAAAAAGTCGTAATTTCAAACTGCGAATACGTGCAGAGAGCCAGAATTTGGCTCCAAAATATGGCTCAGGCCTCGAAATTGGGATGTTTGGGATATTTTGAAAATTGCAGGGGGGATTGAGACAAATGTGACCAAACGCATTGGCATATGGTGGGTATAAAATTCGTAATTTTAAACTGCGAGTATGTCCAGAGAGCCAGAATTTGGCTCCAAAATATGGCTCAGGCCTCGAAATTGGGATATTTAGGATATTTCGAAAACCGCAGGGGAGTTTGTTCGAAATGTGACTCACTGCCGCTTTCAGGACTCGGCATATGTTGGGTATAAAATGTCGTAATTTCAAACCGCGAATACGTGCATAGAGCCAGAATTTGGCTCCAAAATATTGCTGAGGCCTCGAAATTGGGATGTTTGGGATATTTTGAAAACTGCAGGGGGGGATTGGGACAAATGTGACCAAACGCCGCTTTCAGTACTTGGCATATGTTGTGTATAAAAATTCGTAATTTCAAGCTGCGAATACGTGCTGAGAGCCAGAATTTTGCTCCAAAATATTGCTCAGGCCTCGAAATTAGGATGTTTGGGATATTTTGAAAACTGCGGGGGGGTTTGGGACAAATATGACCAAACGCCGCTTTCAGTACTTGGCATATGTTGTGTATAAAAATTCGTAATTTCAAACTGCGAATACGTGCTGAGAGCCAGAGTTTGGCTCCAAAATATAGCTCAGGCCTCGAAATAGGAATATTTGGGATATTTTGAAAACTGCAGGGGAGTTTCTGCAAAATGTGACTCTCTGCCTCTTTCAGTACTTGGCTTATGTTGGGTATAAAAAGTAGAAATTTCAAACTGCGAATACGTGCAGAGAGCCAGAATTTGACTCCAAAATATGGCTCAGGCCTCGAAATTGGGATGTTTGGGATATTTTGAAAACTGCAAGGGGAGTTTCTGCAAAATGTGACTCACTGCCTCTTTCAGTACTTGGCATATGTTGGGTATAAAAATTCGTAATTTCAAACTGCGAATATGTGCAGAGAGCCAGAATTAGGCTCCAAAATATGGCTCAGGCCTCGAAATTGGGATATTTGGGATATTTCGAAAACTGCAGGGGAGTTTGTGCAAAATGTGACTCACTCCCACTTTAAGGACTTGGCATATGTTGGGTATAAAAAGTCATAAATACAATTTGCGAATACGTGCAGAGAGCCAGCATTTTGCTCGAAAATATGGCTCAGGCCTTGAAATTGAGATGTTTGGGATATTTTGAAAACTGCAGGGGGGATTGGGACAGATGTGACCAAACGCCGCTTTTAGTACTTGGCATATGTTGGGCATAAACAAGTCGCAATTTCAAACTGCGAATATGTGCAGAGAGCCAGAATTAGGCTCCAAAACATGGCTAAGGCCTCGAAATTGGAATATTTGGGATATTTCGAAAACTGCAGGGGAGTTTGTGCAAAATGTGACTCACTAACGCTTTCAGGACTTGGCATATGTTGGGTATAAAAATTCGTAATATCAATCTGCGAACTCGTGCATAGAGCCAGAATTTGGCTCCAAAATATGGCTCAGGCCTCGAAATTAGCATGTTTAGGATATTTTGAAAGTTGCAGGGAGGTTTAGGACAAATGTGTCCAAACACCGCTTTCAGTACTTGGCATTTGTTGGGTATAAAAAGTCATAATTTCAAACTGCGAATACGAGCTGAGAGCCAGAATTTGGCTCCAAAATATGGCTCAGGGCTCGAAATTGAGATGTTTAGGATATTTTGAAAAATGCAGGGGAGTTTAGCAAAATGTGAGTCACTGCCACTTTCAGTACTTGGCATATGTTGGGTATAAAAAAGTCGTAATTTCAAACTGCGAGTATATGCAGAAAGCCAGAATTTGGCTCGAAAATATGGCTCAGGCCTCGAAATTGGGATATTTGGGATATTTTGAAAACTGCAGGGGAGTTTGTGCAAAATGTGACTCACTGCCGCTTTCAGGACTTGGCATATGTTGGGTATAAAAATTCGTAATATCAATCTGCGAATACGTGCATAGAGCCAGAATTTGGCTCCAAAATATGGCTCAGGCCTCGAAATTGGGATGTTTGGGATATTTTGAAAACTGCTCGGGGGGTTTGGGACAAATGTGACCAAACGCCGCGTTCAGTACTTGGCATATGTTGGGCATAAAAAAAGTCGTAATTTCAAACTGCGAATACGTGCAGAGAGCCAGAATTTGGCTCCAAAATATGGTTTAGGCCTCGAAGTTGGGATGTTTGGGATATTTTGAAAACTGCAGGATAGTTTGTGCTAAATGTGACTCACTGCCGCTTTCAGTACTTGGCATATGTTGGGTATAAAAATCGTAATATCAAACTTCGAATACTTGCAGAGAGCGAAAATTTGGTTCCAAAATAAGACTCAGGCCTCGAAATTGGGATATTGGGGATATTTTGAAAACTGCAGGGGAGTTTGTGCAAAATGTGACTCGCTGCTGCTTTCAGTACCTGGAATATGTTGGGTATAAAAAGTCGTAATTTCAAACTGCGAATACGTGCAGAGAGCCAGAATTTGGCTTCAAAATATTTCTCAGGCCTCGAAATTAGCATGTTTGGGATATTTTGAAAACTGCAGGGAGGTTTGGGACAAATGTGACCAAATGCCGCTTTCAGTACTTGGCATATGTTGAGTATAAAATTTGCAATTAAAAACTGCTAATACGTGCAGAGACCCAGAATTTGGCTCCAAATTATGGTTCAGGCCTCGAAATTGGGATATTTGGGATATTTCGAAAACTGCAGGGGAGTTTGTGGGAGATGTGACTCACTGCCGCTTTCAGGACTTGGCATATGTTGGGTATAAAAAGTCGTAATTTTAATCTGCGAATACGTGCATAGAGGCAGAATTTGACTCCAAAATATGGCTCAGGCCTTGAAATTGGGATGTTTGGGATATTCTGAAAACTGCAGGGAGGTTTGGGACAAAAGTGACGAAACGCCGCTTTCAGTACTTGGCATATGTTGGGTATATAAATTCATAATTTCAAACTGCGAATACGTGCAGAGAGCCAGAATTTGGCTCCAAAATATAGCTCAGGCCTCGAAATTAGGATATTTGGGATATTTCGAAAACTGCAGGGGAGTTTGTACAAAATGTGACTCACTGCCGCTTTCAGTACTTGGCATATGTTGGGTACAAAAATCGTAATATCAAACTGCGAATACGTGCATAGAGCCAGAATTTGGCTCCAAAATATGGCTCATGCCTCGAAATTGGGATGTTTGGGATATTTTGAAAACTGCAGGGAGGTTTGGGACAAATGTGACCAAAAGCCACTTTCAGTACTTGGCATATGTTGGGTAGAAAAAATCGTAATTTCAAACTGTGTATACGTGCAGAGAGCCAGAATTTGGCTCCAAAATATGGCTCAGGCCTCAAAATAGGGATATTTAGTATATTTCGAAAAATGCAGTGGAGTTTGTGCGAAATGTGACTCACTGCCGCTTTCAGGGCTTGGCATATGTTGGGTATAAAATATCGTAATTTCAAACCTCGAATACGTGCATAGAGCCAGAATTTGGCTCCAAAATATGGCTCAGGCCTCGAAATTGGGATGTTTGGGATATTTCGAAAACTGCTGGGGAGTTTGCGAATACGTGCAGAGAGCCAGAATTTGGCTCAAAAATATGGCTCAGGCCTCAAAATTGGGATATTTATGATATTTCGAAAATTGCAGGGGAGTTTGTGCAAAATGTGACTCACTGCCGCTTTCAGTACTTGGCATATGTTGGGTATAAAAATCGTAATATCAAACTGCGAATACGTGCAGAGAGCCAGAATTTGGCTCCAAAATATGGCTGAGGCCTCGATATTGTGATGTTTGGGATATTTTGAAAACTGCAGGGAGGTTTGGGACAAATGTAACCAAACGCCGCTTTCAGTACTTGGCATATGTTGGGTATAAAAAAGTTGTAGTTTCAAACTGCGAATACGTGCAGAGAGCCAGAATTTGGCTCCAAAATATAGCTCAGGCCTCGAAATTAGGATATTTGGGATATTTCGAAAACTGCAGGGGAGTTTGTGCAAAATGTGACTCACTGCCGCTTTCAGTACTTGGCATATGTTGGGTATAAAAATCGTAATATCAAACTGCGAATACGTGCATAGAGCCAGAATTTGGCTCCAAAATATGACTCATGCCTCGAAATTGGGATGTTTGGGATATTTTGAAAACCACAGGGGGGGGGGGGGACAAATGTGACCAAACGCCGCGTTTAGTACTTGGCATATGTTGGGCATAAAAAAGTCGTAATTTCAAACAGCGAATACGTGCAGAGAGCCAGCATTTGGCTCCAAAATATGGCTCAGTCCTCGAAATTGGGATATTTGGGATATTTCGAAAACTGCAGGGGAGTTTGTGCGAAATGTGACTCTCTGCCACTTTCAAGACTTGGCATATGTTGGGTATAAAATGTCGTAATTTCAAACCGCGAATACGTGCATAGAGCCAGAATTTGGCTCCAAAATATGGCTCAGGCCTCGAAATTGGGATGTTTGGGATATTTTGAAAACTGCAGGGGGGTTTGGGACAAATGTTACCAAACGCCGCTTTCAGTACTTGGCATATGTTGGGTATAAAAAACTCGTAATTTCAAACTGCGAATACGTGCAGAGAGCCAGAGTTTGGCCCAAAATATGGCTCAGGTCTCGAAATTGGGATATTTGGGATATTTTGAAAACTGCAGTGCAGTTTGTGTGAAATGTGTCTCACTGCCGCTTTCAGGACTTGGCATATGTTGGGTATAAAATCGTAATATTAAACTGCGAATACTTGGAGAGAGCCAGAATTTGGCTCCATAATATGGCTCAGGCCTCGATATTGGGATATTTGGGATATTTCGAAAACTGCAGGGGAGTTTGTACAAAATTTGACTCACTGCCGCTTTCAGGACTTGGCATATGTTGGGTATAAAAAGTCGTAATTTCAAAATGCGAATACGTGCATAGAGCCAGAATTTGGCTGAAAAATATTGCTCTGTCCTCGAAATTGGGATGTTTGGGATATTTTGAAAACTGCATTGGGGTTTGGGACCAAAGAGACGAAACGCCGCTTTCAGAACTTGGCATATGTTGCGTATAAAAAGTTGTAATTTCAAACTGCGAATACGTGCAGAGAGCTTGAATTTGGCTCCAAAATATGGCTCAGGCCTCGAAAGTGGGATGTTTGGGATATTTTGAAAACTGCAGGGGAGTTTGTGCAAAATGTGACTCACTGCTGCTTTCAGTACTTGGCATATGTTGGGTATAAAAAGTCGTAATTTCAAACTGCGAATACGTGCAGAGAGCCAGAATTTGGCTCGAAAATATTGCTCAGGCCTCGAAATTGGGATATTTGGGATATTTCGAAAACTGGAAGGAAGTTTGTGCAAAATGTGACTTACTGCCGCTTTCAGGAATTGGCATATGTTGGGTATAAAAAGTCGTAATTTCAATCTGCGAATACGTTCATAGAGCCAGAATTTGGCTCCAAAATATGGCTCAGGCCTCGAAATTTGGATATTTGGGATATTTCGAAAACTGCAGGGGAGTTTGTGCGAAATGTGACTCACTGCCGGTTTCAGGACTTGGCATATGTTGGGTATAAAATATCGTAATTTCAAGCCTCGAATACGTGCATAGAGCCAGAATTTGGCTCCAAAATATGGCTCAGGCCTCGAAATTGCGATGTTTGAGATATTTTGAAAACTGCAGGAGGGTTTGGGACAAAGGTTACCAAACGCCGCTTTCAGTACTTGGCATAAATTGGGTATAAAAAATTCGTAATTTCAAACTGCGAATACGTGCAGAGAGCCAGAATTTGGCACAAAAATATGGCTCAGGCCTCAAAATTGGGATATTTATGATATTTCGAAAATTGCAGGGGAGTTTGTGCAAAATGTGACTCACTGCCGCTTTCAGTACTTGGCATATGTTGGGTATAAAAATCCTAATATCAAACTGCGAATACGTGCAGAGAGCCAGAATTTGGCTCCAAAATATGGCTGAGGCCTCGATATTGTGATGTTTGGGATATTTTGAAAACTGCAGGGAGGTTTGGGACAAATGTAACCAAACGCCGCTTTCAGTACTTGGCATATGTTGGGTATAAAAATCCTAATATCAAACTGCGTATACGTGCAGAGAGCCAGAATTTGGCTCCAAAATATGGCTCAGTCCTCGAAATTGGGATATTTGGGATATTTCGAAAACTGCAGGGGAGTTTGTGCGAAATGTGACTCACTGCCGCTTTCAGGGCTTGGCATATGTTGGGTATAAAATGTCGTCATTTCAAACCACGAATACATGCATAGAGCCAGAATTTGGCTCCAAAATTTGGCTCAGGCCTCGAAATAGGGATGTTTGGGATATTTTGAAAACTACAGTGGGGGGATTGGGACACATGTGACCAAATGCCGCGTTCAGTACTTGGCATATGTTAGGCATAAAAAAGTCGTAATTTCAAACCGCGAATACGTGCATAGAGCCAGAATTAGGCCCCAAAATATGGCGCAGGCCTCAAAATTGGGATGTTTGGGATATTTTGAAAACTGCTGGGAGGTTTGGGACAAATATAACCAAACGCCGCTTTCAACACTTGGCATATGTTGGGTATAAAAAATTCGTAATTTCATACTGCGAATACGTGCATAGAGCCAGAATTAGGCCCCAAAATATTGCTCAGTCCTCGAAATTGGGTAGTTTGGAATATTTTGAAAACTGCAGGGGGGTTTGGGACAAATATGACCAAACGCTGCTTACAGAACTTGGCATATGTTGGTTATAAAAAGTAGGAATTTCAAACTGCGAATACGTGCAGAGAGCTTGAATTTGGCTCCAAAATATGGCTCAGGCCTTGAAAGTGGGATGTTTGGGATATTTTGAAAACTGCAGGGGAGTTTGAGCAAAATGTGACTCACTGCCGCTTTCAGTATTTGGCATATGTTGGGTATAAAAAGTCGTAATTTCATACTGCGAATACGTGCAGAGAGCCAGAATTTGGCTCCAAAATATGGCTCAGGCCTCAAAATTGGGATGTTTGGGATATTTTGAAAACTGCAGGGGGGTTTGGGACAAATGTGACCAAACGCCGCTTTCAGTACTTGGCATACGTTGGGTATAAAAAAGTCGTAATTTCAAACTGTGAATACGTGCAGAGAGCCTGAGTTTGGCTCCAAAATATGGCTCACACCTCGAAATTGGGATGTTTGGAATATTTCGAAAACTGCAGGGGAGTTTGTGCAAAATGTGACTCACTGCCGCTTTCAGTACTTGACATATGTTGGGTATAAAAAAGTCGTAATTTCAAACTGTGAATACGTGCAGAGAGCCTGAGTTTGGCTCCAAAATATGGCTCTCGCCTCGAAATTGGGATTTTTGGGGTATTTCGAAAACTGCAGGGGAATTTGTGCAAAATGTGACTCACTGGCGCTTTCAGTACTTGACATATGTTGGGTATAAAAAGTCGTAATTTCATACTGCGAATACGTGCAGAGAGCCAGAATTTGGCTCCAAAATATGGCTCAGGCCTCAAAATTGGGATATTTGGGATATTTCGAAAACTGCAGGGGAGTTTGTGGGAAATGTGACTCACTGCCGCTTTCAGGACTTGGCATATGTTGGGTATAAAAATCGTAATTTTAATCTGCGAATACGTGCATAGAGCCAGAATTTGACTCCAAAATATGGCTCAGGCCTTGAAATTGGGATGTTTGGGATATTCTGAAAACTGCAGGGAGGTTTGGGATAAAAGTGACGAAACGCCGCATTCAGTACTTGGCATATGTTGGGTATATAAATTCATAATTTCAAACTGCGAATACGTGCAGAGAGCCAGAATTTGGCTCCAAAATATAGCTCAGGCCTCGAAATTAGGATATTTGGGATATTTCGAAAACTGCAGGGGAGTTTGTGCAAAATGTGACTCACTGCCGCTTTCAGTACTTGGCATATGTTGGGTATAAAAATCGTAATATCAAACTGCGAATACGTGCATAGAGCCAGAATTTGGCTCCAAAATATGGCTCATGCCTCGAAATTGGGATGTTTGGGATATTTTGAAAACTGCAGGGAGGTTTGGGACAAATGTGACCAAACGCCACTTTCAGTACTTGGCATATGTTGGGTATAAAAAGTCGTAATTTCAAACTGTGTATACGTGCAGAGAGCCAGAATTTGGCTCCAAAATATGGCTCAGGCCTCAAAATAGGGATATTTAGTATATTTCGAAAAATGCAGTGGAGTTTGTGCGAAATGTGACTCACTGCCGCTTTCAGGGCTTGGCATATGTTGGGTATAAAATATCGTAATTTCAAACCTCGAATACGTGCATAGAGCCTGAATTTGGCTCCAAAATATGGCTCAGGCCTCGAAATTGGGATGTTTGGGATATTTCGAAAACTGCTGGGGAGTTTGCGAATACGTGCAGAGAGCCAGAATTTGGCTCAAAAATATGGCTCAGGCCTCAAAATTGGGATATTTATGATATTTCGAAAATTGCAGGGGAGTTTGTGCAAAATGTGACTCACTGCCGCTTTCAGTACTTGGCATATGTTGGGTATAAAAATCGTAATATCAAACTGCGAATACGTGCAGAGAACCAGAATTTGGCTCCAAAATATGGCTGAGGCCTCGATATTGTGATGTTTGGGATATTTTGAAAACTGCAGGGAGGTTTGGGACAAATGTAACCAAACGCCGCTTTCAGTACTTGGCATATGTTGGGTATAAAAAAGTTGTAGTTTCAAACTGCGAATACGTGCAGAGAGCCAGAATTTGGCTCCAAAATATAGCTCAGGCCTCGAAATTAGGATATTTGGGATATTTCGAAAACTGCAGGGGAGTTTGTGCAAAATGTGACTCACTGCCGCTTTCAGTACTTGGCATATGTTGGGTATAAAAATCGTAATATCAAACTGCGAATACGTGCATAGAGCCAGAATTTGGCTCCAAAATATGGCTCATGCCTCGAAATTGGGATGTTTGGGATATTTTGAAAACTGCAGGGAGGTTTGGGACAAATGTGACCAAACGCCACTTTCAGTACTTGGCATATGTTGGGTATAAAATGTCGTAATTTCAAACCACGAATACGTGCATAGAGCCAGAATTTGGCTCCAAAATTTGGCTCAGGCCTCGAAATAGGGATGTTTGGGATATTTTGAAAACCACAGGGGGGGGGGGGGACAAATGTGACCAAACGCCGCGTTTAGTACTTAGCATATGTTGGGCATAAAAAAGTCGTAATTTCAAACAGCGAATACGTGCAGAGAGCCAGCATTTGGCTCCAAAATATGGCTCAGTCCTCGAAATTGGGGTATTTGGGATATTTCGAAAACTGCTGGGGAGTTTGTGCGAAATGTGACTCTCTGCCGCTTTCAAGACTTGGCATATGTTGGGTATAAAATGTCGTAATTTCAAACCGTGAATACGTGCATAGAGCCAGAATTTGGCTCCAAAATATGGCTCAGGCCTCGAAATTGGGATGTTTGGGATATTTTGAAAACTGCAGGGGGGTTTGGGACAAATGTTACCAAACGCCGCTTTCAGTACTTGGCATATATTGGGTATAAAAAATTCGTAATTTCTAACTGCGAATACGTGCAGAGAGCCAGAGTTTGGCCCAAAATATGGCTCAGGTCTCGAAATTGGGATATTTGGGATATTTTGAAAACTGCAGGGGGGTTTGGGACAAATTTGACCAAAAGCCGCTTTCAGAACTTTGCATATGTTGGGTATAAAAAGTCCTAATTTCAAACTGCGAATACGTGCAGAGTGCTTGAATTTGGCTCCAAAATATGGCTCAGGTGTCGAAATTGAGATATTTGGGATATTTCGAAAACTGCAAGGGAGTTTGTGCAAAATGTGACTCACTGCCGCTTTCAGGACTTGGCATATGTTTGAATAAATAGTCGTAATTTCAAACTGCGAATACGTGCAGAGAGCCAGAATTTGGCTCCAAAATATGGCTCAGGCGTCGAAATTGGGATGTTTGAGATATTTTGAAAACTGCAGTGAGGTTTGGGACAAATATGACCAAACGTCTCTTACAGTACTTGGCATATGTTGGGTATATAAAGTCGTAATTTCAATCTGCGAATACGTGCAAAGAGCCAGAATTTGGCTCCCAAATATTGCTCAGGACTCGAAATTGGGATATTTGGGATATTTTGAAAACTGCAGGGGGGGGGGGGTTTGGGACAAATGTGACCAAACACCGCTTTCAGTACGTGGCATATGTTGGGCATAAAAAAGTCGTAATTTCAAACTGTGAATACGTGCAGAGAGCCAGAATTTGGCTCCCAAATATTGCTCAGGCCTCGAAATTGGGATATTTGGGATATTTTGAAAACTGCAGTGCAGTTTGTGTGAAATGTGTCTCACTGCCGCTTTCAGGACTTGGCATATGTTGGGTATAAAATATCGTAATTTCAAACCGCAAATACGTGCATAGAGCCAGAATTTGGCTCCATAATATTGCTCAGGCCTCGAAATTGGGAAGTTTGTGATATTTTGAAAACTGCAGGGGGGGTTTGGGACAAATGTTACCAAACGCCGCTTTCAGTACTTGGCATATATTGGGTATAAAAAATTCGTAATTTCAAACTGCGAATACGTGGAGAGAGCCAGAGTTTGGCTCCAAAATAAGGCTCAGGCCTCGAAATTGGGATGTTTGGGATATTTCGAAAACTACAGGGGAGTTTGTGCAAAATGTGACTCACTGCCGCTTTCAGTACTTGGCATATGTTGGGTATAAAATCGTAATATTAAACTGCGAATACTTGGAGAGAGCCAGAATTTGGCTCCATAATATGGCTCAGGCCTCGATATTGGGATATTTGGGATATTTCGAAAACTGCAGGGGAGTTTGTACAAAATTTGACTCACTGCCGCTTTCAGGACTTGGCATATGTTGGGTATAAAAAGTCGTAATTTCAAACTGCGAATACGTGCATAGAGCCAGAATTTGGCTGAAAAATATTGCTCTGTCCTCGAAATTGGGATGTTTGGGATATTTTGAAAACTGCAGGGGGGTTTGGGACCAAAGAGACGAAACGCCGCTTTCAGAACTTGGCATATGTTGCGTATAAAAAGTTGTAATTTCAAACTGCGAATACGTGCAGAGAGCTTGAATTTGGCTCCAAAATATGGCTCAGGCCTCGAAAGTGGGATGTTTGGGATATTTTGAAAACTGCAGGGGAGTTTGTGCAAAATGTGACTTACTGCCGCTTTCAGGAATTGGCATATGTTGGGTATAAAAAGTCGTAATTTCAATCTGCGAATACGTGCATAGAGCAAGAATTTGGCTCCAAAATATGGCTCAGGCCTCGAAATTTGGATATTTGGGATATTTCGAAAACTGCAGGGGAGTTTGTGCGAAATGTGACTCACTGCCGGTTTCAGGACTTGGCATATGTTGGGTATAAAATATCGTAATTTCAAGCCTCGAATACGTGCATAGAGCCAGAATTTGGCTCCAAAATATGGCTCAGGCCTCGAAATTGCGATGTTTGAGATATTTTGAAAACTGCAGGAGGGTTTGGGACAAAGGTTACCAAACGCCGCTTTCAGTACTTGGCATAAATTGGGTATAAAAAATTCGTAATTTCAAACTGCGAATACGTGCAGAGAGCCAGAATTTGGCTCAAAAATATGGCTCAGGCCTCAAAATTGGGATATTTATGATATTTCGAAACTTGCAGGGGAGTTTGTGCAAAATGTGACTCACTGCCGCTTTCAGTACTTGGCATATGTTGGGTATAAAAATCCTAATATCAAACTGCGAATACGTGCAGAGAGCCAGAATTTGGCTCCAAAATATGGCTGAGGCCTCGATATTGTGATGTTTGGGATATTTTGAAAACTGCAGGGAGGTTTGGGACAAATGTAACCAAACGCCGCTTTCAGTACTTGGCATATGTTGGGTATAAAAAAGTCGTAGTTTCAAACTGCGTATACGTGCAGAGAGCCAGAATTTGGCTCCAAAATATGGCTCAGTCCTCGAAATTGGGATATTTGGGATATTTCGAAAACTGCAGGGGAGTTTGTGCGAAATGTGACTCACTGCCGCTTTCAGGGCTTGGCATATGTTGGGTATAAAATGTCGTCATTTCAAACCACGAATACATGCATAGAGCCAGAATTTGGCTCCAAAATTTGGCTCAGGCCTCGAAATAGGGATGTTTGGGATATTTTGAAAACTACAGTGGGGGGATTGGGACAAATGTGACCAAATGCTGCGTTCAGTACTTGGCATATGTTGGGCATAAAAAAATCGTAATTTCAAACTGCGAATACGTGCAGAGAGCCAGCATTTGGCTCCAAAATATGGCTCAGTCCTCGAAATTAGGATATTTGAGATATTTCGAAAACTGCAGGGGAGTTTGTGCGAAATGTGACTCACTGCCGCTTTCAAGACTTGGCATATGTTGGGTATAAAATGTCGTAATTTCAAACCGCGAATACGTGCATAGAGCCAGAATTAGGCTCCAAAATATGGCTCAGGCCTCAAAATTGGGATGTTTGGGATATTTTGAAAACTGCTGGGAGGTTTGGGACAAATATAACCAAACGCCGCTTTCAACACTTGGCATATGTTGGGTATAAAAAATTCGTAATTTCATACTGCGAATACGTGCATAGAGCCAGAATTTGGCTCCAAAATATTGCTCAGGCCTTGAAAGTGGGATGTTTGGGATATTTTGAAAACTGCAGGGGAGTTTGAGCAAAATGTGACTCACTGCCGCTTTCAGTATTTGGCATATGTTGGGTATAAAAAGTCGTAATTTCATACTGCGAATACGTGCATAGAGCCAGAATTTGGCTCCAAAATATGGCTCAGGCCTCGAAATTGCGATGTTTGAGATATTTTGAAAACTGCAGGAGGGTTTGGGACAAAGGTTACCAAACGCCGCTTTCAGTACTTGGCATAAATTGGGTATAAAAAATTCGTAATTTCAAACTGCGAATACGTGCAGAGAGCCAGAATTTGGCTCAAAAATATGGCTCAGGCCTCAAAATTGGGATATTTATGATATTTCGAAACTTGCAGGGGAGTTTGTGCAAAATGTGACTCACTGCCGCTTTCAGTACTTGGCATATGTTGGGTATAAAAATCCTAATATCAAACTGCGAATACGTGCAGAGAGCCAGAATTTGGCTCCAAAATATGGCTGAGGCCTCGATATTGTGATGTTTGGGATATTTTGAAAACTGCAGGGAGGTTTGGGACAAATGTAACCAAACGCCGCTTTCAGTACTTGGCATATGTTGGGTATAAAAAAGTCGTAGTTTCAAACTGCGTATACGTGCAGAGAGCCAGAATTTGGCTCCAAAATATGGCTCAAGCCTCGAAATTGGGATATTTGGGATATTTCGAAAACTGCAGGGGAGTTTGTGCGAAATGTGACTCACTGCCGCTTTCAGTACTTGACATATGTTGGGAATAAAAAAGTCGTAATTTCAAACTGTGAATACGTGCAGAGAGCCTGAGTTTGGCTCCAAAATATGGCTCAGGCCTCGAAATTGGGATATTTGGGATATTTCGAAAACTGCAGGGGAATTTGTGCAAAATGTGACTCACTGGCGCTTTCAGTACTTGGCATATGTTGGGTATAAAAATCGTAATATCAAACTGCGAATACGTGCAGAGAGCCAGAATTTGGCTTCAAAATATGGCTCAGGCCTCAAAATTGGGATGTTTGGGATATTTCGAAAACTGCAGGGGAGTTTGTGGGAAATGTGACTCACTACCGCTTTCATTACTTGGCATATATTGGGTATAAAAAATCGTAATTTCAAACTGCGAATACGTGCATGGAGCCAGAATTTGGCTCCAAAATATGGCTCAGGCCTCGAAATTGGGATGTTTGGGATATTTTGAAAATTGCAGGGGGGTTTGGGACAAATGTGACCAAACGCCGCATTCAGTACTTGGCATACGTTGGGTATAAAAAAGTCGTAATTTCAAACTGCGAATACGTGCAGAGAGCCAGAGTTTGGCTCAAAAATATGGCTCACACCTCGAAATTGGGATGTTTGGGATATTTCGAAAACTGCAGGGGAGTTTGTGCAAAATGTGACTCACTGCCTCTTTCAGTACTTGGCATATGTTGGGTATAAAAATCGTAATATTAAACTGCGAATACGTGCAGAGAGCCAGAATTTGGCTCCAAAATATGGCTCAGGCCTCGATATGTGATGTTTGGGATATTTTGAAAACTGCAGGGAGGTTTGGGACAAATGTTACCAAACACCGCTTTCAGTGCTTGGCATATGTTGGGTATAAAAAATTCGTAATTTCATACTGCGAATACGTGCAGAGAGCCAGAAGTTGGCTCCAAAATATGGCTCAGGCCTCGAAATTGGGATATTTGGGGTATTTCGAAAACTGCAGGGGAATTTGTGCAAAATGTGACTCACTGGCGCTTTCAGTACTTGGCATATGTTGGGTATAAAAATCGTAATATCAAACTGCGAATACGTGCAGAGAGCCAGAACTTGGCTCCAAAATATGGCTCAGGCCTCGATATTGTGATGTTTGGGATATTTTGAAAACTGCAGGGAGGTTTGGGACAACTATAACCAAACGCCACTTTCAACACTTGGCATATGTTGGGTATAAAAAGTCGTAATTTCAAACTGCGAATACGTGCATAGAGCCAGAATTTGGCACCAAAATATTGCTCAGTCCTCGAAATTGGGTAGTTTGGGATATTTTGAAAACTGCAGGGGGGATTGGGACAAATATGACCAAACGCTGCTTACAGAACTTGGCATATGTTGGGTATAAAAAGTCATAATTTCAAACTGCGAATACTTGCAGAGAGCTTGAATTTGGCTCCAAAATATGGCTCAGGCCATGAAAGTGGGATGTTTGGGATATTTTGAAAACTGCAGGGAAGTTTGAGCAAAATGTGACTCACAGCCGCTTTCAGTACTTGGCATATGTTGGGTATAAAAAGTCGTAATTTCAAACTGCGAATACGTGCAGAGAGCCAGAATTTGGCTCCAAAATATGGCTAAGGCCTCGAAATTGGGATGTTTGGGATATTTTGAAAACTGCAGGGGGGGTTTGGGACAAATGTGACCAAACGCTGCTTTCAGTACTTGGCATATGTTGGGTATAAAAAAGTTATAATTTCAAACTGCGAATACGTGCAGAGAGCCAGAATTTGGCTCCAAAATATGGCTCAGGCCTCGAAATTGGGATGTTTGGGATATTTTGAAAACTGCAGGGGAGTTTGTGCGAAATGTGACTCACTGCCGCTTTCAAGACTTGGCATATGTTGGGTATAAAAAAGTCGTAATTTCAAACTGCGAATACGTGCAGAGAGCCAGAATATGGCTCCAAAATATGGCTCAGGCCTCGAAATTGGGATATTTGGGATATTTCGAAAACTCCAGGGGAGTTTGTGAGAAATGTGACTCACTGCCGCTTTCAAGACTTGGCATATGTTGGGTATAAAATGTCGTAATTTCAAACCGCGAATACGTGCATAGAGCCAGAATTTGGCTCTAAAATATGGCTAAGGCCTCGAAATTGGGATGTTTGGGATATTTTGAAAACTGCAGGGGGGGGGGGGGTTTGGGACAAATGTGACCAAACACCGCTTTCAGTACTTGGCATATGTTGGGTATAAAAAATTCGTAATTTCATACTGTGAATATGTGCAGAGAGCCAGAAGTTGGCTCCAAAATATGGCTCAGGCCTCGAAATTGGGATATTTGGGATATTTCGAAAACTGTAGGGGAGTTTGTGCAAAATTTGACTCACTGCTGCTTTCAGGACTTAGCATATGTTGGGTATAAAATGTCGTAATTTCAAACCGCGAATACGTGCATGGAGCCAGAATTTGGCTCCAAAATATTGCTCAGTCCTCGAAATTGGGATGTTTGGGATATTTTGAAAACTGAAGGAGGGTTTGGGACAAATATGACCAAACGCCGCTTTCAGAACTTCGCATATGTTGGGTATAAAAAGTCGTAATTTCAAACTGCGAAAACGTGCAGAGAGCTTGAATTTGGCTTTTAAAATATGGCTCAGGCCTTGAAAGTGGGATGTTTGGGATATTTTGAAAACTGCAGGGGGGGTTTGGGACAAATGTGACCAAACGCTGCTTTCAGTACTTGGCATACGTTGGATATAAAAAAGTCGTAATTTCAAACTGCGAGTACGTGCAGAGAGCCAGAGTTTGGCTCCAAAATATGGCTCACACCTCGAAATTGGGATGTTTGGGATATTTCGAAAACTGCAGGGGAGTTTGTGCAAAATGTGACTCACTGCCCCTTTCAGTACTTGGCATATGTTGGGTATAAAAATCGTAATATCAAACTGCGAATACGTGCAGAGAGCCAGAATTTGGCTCCAAAATATGGCTCAGGCCTCGATATTGTGATGTTTGGGATATTTTGAAAACTGCAGGGAGGTTTGGGACAAATGTAACCAAACGGCGCTTTCAGTACTTGGCATATGTTGGGTATAAAAAATTCGTAATTTCATACTGCGAATACGTGCAGAGAGCCAGAAGTTGGCTCCAAAATATGGCTCAGGCCTCGAAATTGGGATATTTGGGATATTTCGAAAACTGTAGGGGAGTTTGTGCAAAATTTGATTCGCCGCCGCTTTCAGGACTTGGCATATGTTGGGTATAAAAAAGTCGTAATTTCAAACTGCGAATACGTGCAGAGAGCCAGAATATGGCTCCAAAATATGGCTCAGGCCTCGAAATTGGGATGTTTGGGATATTTTGAAAACTGCTGGGAGGTATGGGACAAATATAACCAAACGCCGCTTTCAACACTTGTCATACGTTGGGTATAAAAAATTCGTAATTTCATACTGCGAATACGTGCATAGAGCCAGAATTTGGCTCCAAAATATTGCTCAGTCCTCGAAATTGGGATGTTTGGGATATTTTGATAACTGCAGGGGAGTTTGAGCAAAATGTGACTCACTGCCGCTTTCAGTTCTTGGCATATGTGGGGTATAAAAAGTCGTAATTTCAAACTGCGAATACGTGCAGAGAGGCAGAATTTGGCTCCAAAATATGGCTCAGGCCTCGAAATTGGGATATTTGGGATATTTCGAAAACTGGAAGGAAGTTTGTGCAAAATGTGACTTACTGCCGCTTTCAGGAATTGGCATATGTTGGGTATAAAAAGTCGTAATTTCAATCTGGGAATACGTGCATAGAGCCAGAATTTGGCTCCAAAATATGGCTCAGGCCTCGAAATTGCGATGTTTGAGATATTTTGAAAACTGCAGGAGGGTTTGGGACAAAGGTTACCAAACGCCGCTTTCAGTACTTGGCATAAATTGGGTATAAAAAAGTCGTAATTTCAAACTGCGAATACGTGCAGAGAGCCAGAATTTGGCTCAAAAATATGGCTCAGGCCTCAAAATTGGGATATTTATGATATTTCGAAAATTGCAGGGGAGTTTGTGCAAAATGTGACTCACTGCCGCTTTCAGTACTTGGCATATGTTGGGTATAAAAATCCTAATATCAAACTGCGAATACGTGCAGAGAGCCAGAATTTGGCTCCAAAATATGGCTGAGGCCTCGATATTGTGATGTTTGGGATATTTTGAAAACTGCAGGGAGGTTTGGGACAAATGTAACCAAACGCCGCTTTCAGTACTTGGCATATGTTGGGTATAAAAAAGTCGTAGTTTCAAACTGCGTATACGTGCAGAGAGCCAGAATTTGGCTCCAAAATATGGCTCAGTCCTCGAAATTGGGATATTTGGGATATTTCGAAAACTGCAGGGGAGTTTGTGCGAAATGTGACTCACTGCCGCTTTCAGGGCTTGGCATATGTTGGGTATAAAATGTCGTCATTTCAAACCACGAATACATGCATAGAGCCAGAATTTGGCTCCAAAATTTGGCTCAGGCCTCGAAATAGGGATGTTTGGGACATTTTGAAAACTACAGTGTGGGGATTGGGACAAATGTGACCAAATGCCGCGTTCAGTACTTGGCATATGTTGGGCATAAAAAAGTCGTAATTTCAAACTGCGAATACGTGCAGAGAGCCAGCATTTGGCTCCAAAATATGGCTCAGTCCTCGAAATTAGGATATTTGGGATATTTCGAAAACTGCAGGGGAGTTTGTGCGAAATGTGACTCACTGCCGCTTTCAAGACTTGGCATATGTTGGGTATAAAATGTCGTAATTTCAAACTGCGAATACGTGCATAGAGCCAGAATTAGGCTCCAAAATATGGCTCAGGCCTCAAAATTGGGATGTTTGGGATATTTTGAAAACTGCTGGGAGGTTTGGGACAAATATAACCAATCGCCGCTTTCAACACTTGGCATATGTTGGGTATAAAAAATTCGTAATTTCATACTGCGAATACGTGCATAGAGCCAGAATTTGGCTCCAAAATATTGCTCAGGCCTTGAAAGTGGGATGTTTGGGATATTTTGAAAACTGCAGGGGAGTTTGAGCAAAATGTGACTCACTGCCGCTTTCAGTATTTGGCATATGTTGGGTATAAAAAGTCGTAATTTCATACTGCGAATACGTGCAGAGAGCCAGAATTTGGCTCCAAAATATGGCTCAGGCCTCAAAATTGGGATGTTTGGGATATTTTGAAAACTGCAGGGGGGTTTGGGACAAATGTGATCAAACGCCGCTTTCAGTACTTGGCATACGTTGGGTATAAAAAAGTCGTAATTTCAAACTGCGAATACGTGCAGAGAGCCAGAAGTTTGGCTCAAAAATATGGCTCACACCTCGAAATTGGGATGTTTGGGATGTTTCGAAAACTGCAGGGGAGTTTGTGCAAAATGTGACTCACTGCCCCTTTCAGTACTTGGCATATGTTGGGTATAAAAATCGTAATATTAAACTGCGAATACGTGCAGAGAGCCAGAATTTGGCTCCAAAATATGGCTCAGGCCTTGATATGTGATGTTTGGGATATTTTGAAAACTGCAGGGAGGTTTGGGACAAATGTTACCAAACGCCGCTTTCAGTACTTGGCATATGTTGGGTATAAAAAATTCGTAATTTCATACTGCGTATAAAAAATTCGTAATTTCATACTGCGAATACGTGCAGAGAGCCAGAAGTTGGCTCCAAAATAAGGCTCAGGCCTCGAAATTGGGATATTTGGGATATTTTGAAAACTGCAGGGGGGATTGGGACAGATGTGACCAAACGCCGCTTTTAGTACTTGGCATATGTTGGGCATAAACAAGTCGCAATTTCAAACTGTGAATACGTGCAGAGAGCCAGCATTTTGCTCCAAAATATGGCTCAGGCCTCGAAATTGGGATATTTGGGATATTTCGAAAACTGCAGGGGAGTTTGTGCAAAATGTGACTCTCTGCCGCTTTCAGGACTTGGCATATGTTGGGTATAAAAAGTCGTAATTTCAATCTTCGAATTCGTGCATAGAGCCAGAATTTGGCTCCAAAATTCTGGCTCAGGCTCGAAATTGGGATGTTTGTATTATTTTGAAAACTGCAGGGAGGTTTCGGACAAATGTGACCAAACGCCGCTTTCAGTACTTGGCATATGTTGGGTATATAAAGTCGTAATTTCAAACTGCGAATACGTGCAGAGAGCCAGAATTTTGCTCCAAACTATGGGTCAGGCCTCGAAATTAGCATGTTTAGGATATTTTGAAAGTCGCAGGGAGGTTTGGGACAAATGTGTCCAAACACCGCTTTCAGTACTTGGCATTTGTTGGGTATAAAAAGTCATAATTTCAAACTGCGAATACGTGCTGAGAGCCAGAATTTGGCTCCAAAATATGGCTCAGGGCTCGAAATTGAGATGTTTAGGATATTTTGAAAAATGGAGGGGAGTTTAGCAAAATGAGTCACTGCCACTTTCAGTACTTGGCATATGTTGGGTATAAAAAAGTCGTAATTTCAAACTGCAAGTACGTGCAGAAAGCCAGAATTTGGCTCCAAAATATGGCTCGGGCCTCGAAATTGGGATATTTGGGATATTTTGAAAACTGCAGGGGGGTTTGGGACAAATATGACCAAACGCTGCTTTCAGAACTTGGCATAAGTTGGGTATAAAAAGTCATAATTTCAAACTGCGAATACGTGCAGAGAGCCAGAATTTGGCTACAAAATATGGCTCAGGCCTCGAAATTTGGATGTTTGGGATATTTTGAAAACTGCAGGGGAGTTTGTGCAAAATGTGACTAACTACCACTTTCAGTACTTGGCATATGTTGGGTATGAAAATCGAAATTTCAAACCGCGAACACGTGCAGAGAGCCAGAATTTTGCTCCAAAATATGGCTCAGGCCTCGAAATTGGGATATTTGGGATATTTTGAAAACTGCAGGGGGGTTTGTGCAAAATTTGACTCACTACCGCTTTCATTACTTGGCATATATTGGGTATAAAAAATCGTAATTTCAAACTGCGAATACGTGCAGAGAGCCAGAATTTGGCTCCAAAATGTGAATCAGGCCTTAAAATTGGGATGTTTGGGATATTTTGAAAACTGCAGGGGGGATTGCTCCAAATGTTACCAAACGCCGCTTTCAGTACTTGCCATATGTTGGGTATAAAAAAGTCGCAATTTCAAACTGCGAATACGTGCAGAAAGCCAGAATTTGGCTCCAAAATATGGCTCAGGCCTCGAAATTGGGATATTTGGGATATTTCGAAAACAGCAGGGAAGTTTGTGCAAAATGTGACTCACTGCCACTCTCAGGACTTGGTATATGTTGGGTATAAAAAGTCTTAATTTCAAACTGCGAATACGTGCATAGAGCCAGAATTTGGCTCCAAAATATGGCTCAGTCCTTGATATTGGGATTTTTGGGATATTTTGAAAACTGCAGGGAAGTTTGGGACAAATGTGACCAAATGCCGCTTTCAGTACTTGGCATATGTTGGGTATAAAAAGTCGTAATTTCAAACTGCGAATACGTGCAGAGAGCCTGAATTTGGATCCAAAGAATGGCTCAGGCCTCGAAATTGGGATGTTTGGGATATTTTGAAAACTGCAGGGGGGATTGAGACAAATGTGACCAAACGCATTGGCATATGTTGGGTATAAAAAAGTCGTAATTTCAAAATGCGAATACGTGCATAGAGCCAGAATTTGGCTCCAAAATATGGCTCAGGCATCGAAATTGGGATGTTCGGGATATTTTGAAAACTGCAGGGAGGTTTGGGACAAATATGACCAAACGTCGCTTTCAGTACTTTGCATATGTTGGGTATATAAAACCGTAATTTCAAACTGCGAATACGTGCAGAGAGCCAGCATTTGGCTCCAAAATATGGCTCAGGCCTTAAAATTAGCATGTTTGGGATATTTTGAAAACTGCAGGGAGCTTTGGGACAAATGTGACCAAACGCTGCTTTCAGTACTTGGCATAAGTTGGGTATAAAAAGTCGTAATTTCAAACTGCGAATACGTGCAGAGAGCCAGAATTTGGCTCCAAAATATGGCTCAGGCCTTGAAATTGAGATGTTTGGGATATTTTGAAATCTGCAGGGGGGATTGGGACAGATGTGACCAAACGCCGCTTTTAGTACTTGGCATATGTTGGGTATAAAAATTAGTAATTGCAAACTGCGAATACGTGCAGAGAGCCAAAATTTGGCTACAAAATATGGCTCAGGCCTCGAAATTGGGATGTTTGGGATATTTTGAAAACTGCAGGGGAGTTTGCGCAAAATGTGACTCACTGCCACTTTTAGTACTTGGCATATGTTGGGTATAAAAAGTCGTAATTTCAAACTGCGAATACGTGCAGAGAGCCAGACGTGTGCTCCAAAATATGACTCAGGCCTCGATATTGGGATGTTTGAGATATTTAGAAAACTGCAGGGAGGATTGAGACAAATGTGACCAAACGCATTGGCATATGTTGGGTTTAAAAAAGTCCTAATTTCAAACTGCGAATACGTGGAGAGAGCCAGAATTTGGCTCCAAAATATGGCTCAGGCCTCGAAATTGGGATGTTTGGGATATTTTGAAAACTGCAGGGGGGATTGAGACAAATGTGACCAAACGCATTGGCATATGTTGGGTTTAAAAAAGTCCTAATTTCAAAATGCGATTACATGCAGAGAGCCAGAATTTGGCTCCAAAATATGGCTCAGGCCTCGAAATTGGGATATTTTGGATATTTTGAAAACTGCTCGGGGGGTTTGGGACAAATGTGACCAAACGCCGCTTTCAGTACTTGGCATATGTAAGGTATAAAAAAGTCGTAATTTCAAACTGCGAATACGTGCAGAGAGCCAGAATTTGGCTCCAAAATATGGCTCAGGCCTCGAAATTGGGATGTTTGGGATATTTTGAAAATTGCAGGGGGGATTGAGACAAATGTGACCAAACGCATTGGCATATGGTGGGTATAAAAAGTCGTAATTTTAAACTGCGAGTATGTCCAGAGAGCCAGAATTTGGCTCCAAAATATGGCTCAGGCCTCGAAATTGGGATATTTAGGATATTTCGAAAACTGCAGGGGAGTTTGTTCGAAATGTGACTCACTGCCGCTTTCAGGACTCGGCATATGTTGGGTATAAAATGTCGTAATTTCAAACCGCGAATACGTGCATAGAGCCAGAATTTGGCTCCAAAATATTGCTGAGGCCTCGAAATTGGGATGTTTGGGATATTTTGAAAACTGCAGGGGGGGATTGGGACAAATGTGACCAAACGCCGCTTTCAGTACTTGGCATATGTTGTGTATAAAAATTCATAATTTCAAACTGCGAATACGTGCTGAGAGCCAGAATTTTGCTCCAAAATATTGCTCAGGCCTCGAAATTAGGATGTTTGGGATATTTTGAAAACTGCGGGGGGGTTTGGGACAAATATGACCAAACGCCGCTTTCAGTACTTGGCATATGTTGTGTATAAAAATTCGTAATTTCAAACTGCGAATACGTGCTGAGAGCCAGAGTTTGGCTCCAAAATATAGCTCAGGCCTCGAAATAGGAATATTTGGGATATTTTGAAAACTGCAGGGGAGTTTCTGCAAAATGTGACTCTCTGCCTCTTTCAGTACTTGGCTTATGTTGGGTATAAAAAGTAGAAATTTCAAACTGCGAATACGTGCAGAGAGCCAGAATTTGACTCCAAAATATGGCTCAGGCCTCGAAATTGGGATGTTTGGGATATTTTGAAAACTGCAAGGGGAGTTTCTGCAAAATGTGACTCACTGCCTCTTTCAGTACTTGGCATATGTTGGGTATAAAAATTCGTAATTTCAAACTGCGAATATGTGCATAGAGCCAGAATTAGGCTCCAAAATATGGCTCAGGCCTCGAAATTGGGATATTTGGGATATTTCGAAAACTGCAGGGGAGTTTGTGCAAAATGTGACTCACTCCCACTTTAAGGACTTGGCATATGTTGGGTATAAAAAGTCATAAATTCAATCTGCGAATACGTGCAGAGAGCCAGCATTTTGCTCGAAAATATGGCTCAGGCCTTGAAATTGAGATGTTTGGGATATTTTGAAAACTGCAGGGGGGATTGGGACAGATGTGACCTAAACGCCGCTTTTAGTACTTGGCATATGTTGGGCATAAACAAGTCGCAATTTCAAACTGCGAATATGTGCAGAGAGCCAGAATTAGGCTCCAAAACATGGCTAAGGCCTCGAAATTGGAATATTTGGGATATTTCGAAAACTGCAGGGGAGTTTGTGCAAAATGTGACTCACTGCCGCTTTCAGGACTTGGCATATGTTGGGTATATAAAGTCGTAATTTCAAACTGCGAATACGTGCAGAGAGCCAGAATTTTGCTCCAAACTATGGGTCAGGCCTCGAAATTAGCATGTTTAGGATATTTTGAAAGTTGCAGGGAGGTTTAGGACAAATGTGTCCAAACACCGCTTTCAGTACTTGGCATTTGTTGGGTATAAAAAGTCATAATTTCAAACTACGAATACGAGCTGAGAGCCAGAATTTGGCTCCAAAATATGGCTCAGGGTTCGAAATTGAGATGTTTAGGATATTTTGAAAAATGCAGGGGAGTTTAGCAAAATGTGAGTCACTGCCACTTTCAGTACTTGGCATATGTTGGGTATAAAAATTCGTAATATCAATCTGCGAATACGTGCATAGAGCCAGAATTTGGCTCCAAAATATGGCTCAGGCCTCGAAATTGGGATGTTTGGGATATTTTGAAAACTGCTCGGGGGGTTTGGGACAAATGTGACCAAACGCCGCGTTCAGTACTTGGCATATGTTGGGCATAAAAAAAGTCGTAATTTCAAACTGCGAATACGTGCAGAGAGCCAGAATTTGGCTCCAAAATATAGTTTAGGCCTCGAAGTTGGGATGTTTGGGATATTTTGAAAACTGCAGGATAGTTTGTGCTAAATGTGACTCACTGCTGCTTTCAGTACCTGGAATATGTTGGGTATAAAAAGTCGTAATTTCAAACTGCGAATACGTGCAGAGAGCCAGAATTTGGCTTCAAAATATTTCTCAGGCCTCGAAATTAGCATGTTTGAGATATTTTGAAAACTGCAGGGAGGTTTGGGACAAATGTGACCAAATGCCGCTTTCAGTACTTGGCATATGTTGAGTATAAAATTTGCAATTAAAAACTGCTAATACGTGCAGAGACCCAGAATTTGGCTCCATATTATGGTTCAGGCCTCGAAATTGGGATATTTGGGATATTTCGAAAACTACAGGGGAGTTTGTGGGAGATGTGACTCACTGCCGCTTTCAGGACTTGGCATATGTTGGGTATAAAAAGTCGTAATTTTAATCTGCGAATACGTGCATAGAGCCAGAATTTGACTCCTAAAATATGGCTCAGGCCTTGAAATTGGGATGTTTGGGATATTCTGAAAACTGCAGGGAGGTTTGGGACAAAAGTGACGAAACGCCGCTTTCAGTACTTGGCATATGTTGGGTATATAAATTCATAATTTCAAACTGCGAATACGTGCAGAGAGCCAGAATTTGGCTCCAAAATATAGCTCAGGCCTCGAAATTAGGATATTTGGGATATTTCGAAAACTGCAGGGGAGTTTGTGCAAAATGTGACTCACTGCCGCTTTCAGTACTTGGCATATGTTGGGTATAAAAATCGTAATATCAAACTGCGAATACGTGCATAGAGCCAGAATTTGGCTCCAAAATATGGCTCATGCCTCGAAATTGGGATGTTTGGGATATTTTGAAAACTGCAGGGAGGTTTGGGACAAATGTGACCAAACGCCACTTTCAGTACTTGGCATATGTTGGGTATAAAAAGTCGTAATTTCAAACTGTGTATACGTGCAGAGAGCCAGAATTTGGCTCCAAAATATGGCTCAGGCCTCAAAATAGGGATATTTAGTATATTTCGAAAAATGCAGTGGAGTTTGTGCGAAATGTGACTCACTGCCGCTTTGAGGGCTTGGCATATGTTGGGTATAAAATATCGTAATTTCAAACCTCGAATACGTGCATAGAGCCAGAATTTGGCTCCAAAATATGGCTCAGGCCTCGAAATTGGGATGTTTGGGATATTTCGAAAACTGCTGGGGAGTTTGCGAATACGTGCAGAGAGCCAGAATTTGGCTCAAAAATATGGCTCAGGTCTCAAAATTGGGATATTTATGATATTTCGAAAACTGCAGGGGAGTTTGTGGGAGATGTGACTCACTGCCGCTTTCAGTACTTGGCATATGTTGGGTATAAAAATCGTAATATCAAACTGCGAATACGTGCAGAGAGCCAGAATTTGGCTCCAAAATATGGCTGAGGCCTCGATATTGTGATGTTTGGGATATTTTGAAAACTGCAGGGAGGTTTGGGACAAATGTAACCAAACGCCGCATTCAGTACTTGGCATATGTTGGGTATAAAAAAGTTGTAGTTTCAAACTGCGAATACGTGCAGAGAGCCAGAATTTGGCTCCAAAATATAGCTCAGGCCTCGAAATTAGGATATTTGGGATATTTCGAAAACTGCAGGGGAGTTTTTGCAAAATGTGACTCACTGCCGCTTTCAGTACTTGGCATATGTTGGGTATAAAAATCGTAATATCAAACTGCGAATACGTGCATAGAGCCAGAATTTGGCTCCAAAATATGGCTCATGCCTCGAAATTAGGATGTTTGGGATATTTTGAAAACTGCAGGGAGGTTTGGGACAAATGTGACCAAACGCCACTTTCAGTACTTGGCATATGTTGGGTATAAAAAAATTCGTAATTTCAAACTGTGTATACGTGCAGAGAGCCAGAATTTGGCTCCAAAATATGGCTCAGGCCTCAAAATAGGGATATTTAGTATATTTCGAAAAATGCAGTGGAGTTTGTGCGAAATGTGACTCACTGCCGCTTTCAGGGCTTGGCATATGTTGGGTATAAAATGTCGTAATTTCAAACCACGAATACGTGCATAGAGCCAGAATTTGGCTCCAAAATTTGGCTCAGGCCTCGAAATAGGGATGTTTGGGATATTTTGAAAACCACAGGGGGGGGGGGACAAATGTGACCAAACGCCGCGTTTAGTACTTGGCATATGTTGGGCATAAAAAAGTCGTAATTTCAAAAAGCGAATACGTGCAGAGAGCCAGCATTTGGCTCCAAAATATGGCGCAGTCCTCGATATTGGGATATTTGGGATATTTCGAAAACTGCAGGGGAGTTTGTACAAAATTTGACTCACTGCCGCTTTCAGGACTTGGCATATGTTGGGTATAAAAAGTCGTAATTTCAAACTGCGAATACGTGCAGAGAGCCAGAATTTGGCTCGAAAATATTGCTCAGGCCTCGAAATTGGGATATTTGGGATATTTCGAAAACTGGAAGGAAGTTTGTGCAAAATGTGACTTACTGCCGCTTTCACGAATTGGCATATGTTGGGTATAAAAAGTCGTAATTTCAATCTGCGAATACGTGCATAGAGCCAGAATTTGGCTCCAAAATATGGCTCAGGCCTCGAAATTTGGATATTTGGGATATTTCGAAAACTGCAGGGGAGTTTGTGCGAAATGTGACTCACTGCCGGTTTCAGGACTTGGCATATGTTGGGTATAAAATATCGTAATTTCAAGCCTCGAATACGTGCATAGAGCCAGAATTTGGCTCCAAAATATGGCTCAGGCCTCGAAATTGCGATGTTTGAGATATTTTGAAAACTGCAGGAGGGTTTGGGACAAAGGTTACCAAACGCCGCTTTCAGTACTTGGCATAAATTGGGTATAAAAAAGTCGTAATTTCAAACTGCGAATACGTGCAGAGAGCCAGAATTTGGCTAAAAAATATGGCTCAGGCCTCAAAATTGGGATATTTATGATATTTCGAAAATTGCAGAGGAGTTTGTGCAAAATGTGACTCACTGCCGCTTTCAGTACTTGGCATATGTTGGGTATAAAAATCCTAATATCAAACTGCGAATACGTGCAGAGAGCCAGAATTTGGCTCCAAAATATGGCTCAGTCCTCGAAATTAGGATATTTGGGATATTTCGAAAACTGCAGGGGAGTTTGTGCGAAATGTGACTCACTGCCGCTTTCAAGACTTGGCATATGTTGGGTATAAAATGTCGTAATTTCAAACCGCGAATACGTGCATAGAGCCAGAATTAGGCTCCAAAATATGGCGCAGGCCTCAAAATTGGGATGTTTGGGATATTTTGAAAACTGCTGGGAGGTTTGGGACAAATATAACCAAACGCCGCTTTCAACACTTGGCATATGTTGGGTATAAAAAATTCGTAATTTCATACTGCGAATACGTGCATAGAGCCAGAATTTGGCTCCAAAATATTGCTCAGTCCTCGAAATTGGGTAGTTTGGAATATTTTGAAAACTGCAGGGGGGTTTGGGACAAATATGACCAAACGCTGCTTACAGAACTTGGCATATGTTGGTTATAAAAAGTAGGAATTTCAAACTGCGAATACGTGCAGAGAGCTTGAATTTGGCTCCAAAATATGGCTCAGGCCTTGAAAGTGGGATGTTTGGGATATTTTGAAAACTGCAGGGGAGTTTGAGCAAAATGTGACTCACTGCCGCTTTCAGTATTTGGCATATGTTGGGTATAAAAAGTCGTAATTTCATACTGCGAATACGTGCAGAGAGCCAGAATTTGGCTCCAAAATATGGCTCAGGCCTCAAAATTGGGATGTTTGGGATATTTTGAAAACTGCAGGGGGGTTTGGGACAAATGTGACCAAACGCCGCTTTCAGTACTTGGCATACGTTGGGTATAAAAAAGTCGTAATTTCAAACTGCGAATACGTGCAGAGAGCCAGAGTTTGGCTCAAAAATATGGCTCACACCTCGAAATTGGGATGTTTTGGGATATTTCGAAAACTGCAGGGGAGTTTGTGCAAAATGTGACTCACTGCCGCTTTCAGTACTTGACATATGTTGGGTATAAAAAAGTCGTAATTTCAAACTGTGAATACGTGCAGAGAGCCTGAGTTTGGCTCCAAAATATGGCTCTCGCCTCGAAATTGGGATTTTTGGGGTATTTCGAAAACTGCAGGGGAATTTGTGCAAAATGTGACTCACTGCCGCTTTCAGTACTTGGCATATGTTGGGTATAAAAATCGTAATATCAAACTGCGAATACGTGCAGAGAGCCAGAATTTGGCTCCAAAATATGGCTCAGGCCTCGATATTGTGATGTTTGAGATATTTTGAAAACTGCAGGGAGGTTTGGGACAAATATAACCAAACGCCACTTTCAACACTTGGCATATGTTGGGTATAAAAAGTCGTAATTTCAAACTGCGAATACGTGCATAGAGCCAGAATTTGGCACCAAAATATTGCTCAGTCCTCGAAATTGGGTAGTTTGGGATATTTTGAAAACTGCAGGGGGGTTTGGGACAAATATGACCAAACGCTGCTTACAGAACTTGACATATGTTGAGTAAAAAAGTCATAATTTCAAACTGCGAATACGTGCAGAGAGCTTGAATTTGGCTCCAAAATATGGCTCAGGCCATGAAAGTGGGATGTTTGGGATATTTTGAAAACTGCAGGGGAGTTTGAGCAAAATGTGACTCACTGCCGCTTTCAGTATTTGGCATATGTTGGGTATAAAAAGTCGTAATTTCATACTGCGAATACGTGCAGAGAGCAAGAATTTGGCTCCAAAATATGGCTCAGGCCTCAAAATTGGGATATTTGGGATATTTCGAAAACTGCAGGGGAGTTTGTGGGAAATGTGACTCACTGCCTCGTCCAGTACTTGGCATATGTTGGGTATAAAAAGTCGTAATATCAAACTGCGAATACGTGCAGAGAGCCAAAATTTGGCTCCAAAATATGGCTCAGGCCTCGAAATTGAGATATTTTAGATATTTTGAAAACTGCAAGGAAGTTTGGGACAAATGTGACCAAACGCCGCTTTCAGTACTTGGCATATGTTGGGTATAAAAAGTCGGAATTTCAAACTGCGAATAAGTGCAGAGAGCCAGAATTTTGCTCCAAAATATGGCTCAGGCCTCGAAATTGGGATATTTTGGATATTTCGATGACTGCAGGGGAGTTTGTGCAAAATGTGACTCACTGCCGCTTTCAGTACTTGGCATATGTTGGGTATAAAAAGTCGTAATATCGAAATGCGAATACGTGCAGAGATCCAGAATTTGTCTATAAAATATAGCTCAGGCCTCGAAATTGGGATATTTGGGATATTTTGAAAACTGCAGGGAGGTTTGGGTCAAATGTGACCAAACGCCGCTTTCAGTACTTGGCATATGTTGGGTATAAAAAGTAGTAATTTCAAACTGCGAATACATGCATAGAGCCAGAATTTGGCTCTAAAATATGGCTCAGGCCTCGAAATTGGGATGTTTGGGATATTTTAAAAACTGCGGGTGGGTTTGGGACAAATATGACCAAACGCCGCTTTCAGAACTTGGCAAATGTTGGGTATAAAAAGTCGTAATTTCAAAGTGCGAATACGTGCAGAGAGCCAGAATTTGGCTCCAAAATGTGAATCAGGCCATAAAATTGGGATGTTTGGGATATTTGGAAAACTGAAGGGGGGATTGGGCTAAATGTGACCAAACGCCGTTTTCAAGACTTGTCATATGTTGGGTATAAAAAAGTCGCAATTTTAAACTGCGAATATGTGCAGAGAGCCAGAATTTGGCTCCAAAATACGGCTCAGGCCTCGATATTGGGATATTTAGGATATTTCAAAAACTGAAGGGGGGTTTGGGACAAATGTGACCAAACACCGCATTCAGTACTTGGCATATGTTGGGTATAAAAAAGTCGAAATATCAAACTGCGAATAAGTGCAGAGAGCCAGAATTTTGCTCCAAAATATGGCTCAGGCCTCGAAATTGGGATATTTTGGATATTTCGAAGACTGCAGGGGAGTTTGTGCAAAATGTGACTCACTGCCGCTTTCAGTACTTGGCATATGTTGGGTATAAAAAGTCGTAATATCGAAATGCGAATACGTGCAGAGAGCCAGAATTTGTCTATAAAATATAGCTCAGGCCTCGAAATTGGGATATTTGGGATATTTTGAAAACTGCAGGGAGGTTTGGGACAAATGTGACCAAACGCCGCTTTCAGTACTTGGCATATGTTGGGTATTATATAGTCGATATTTCAAACTGCGAATACGTGCAGAGAGCCAGAAATTGTCTATAAAATATGGCTCAGGCCTCGAAATTGGGATATTTGGGATTTTTCGAAAACTGCAGGGGAGTTTATGCAAAATGTGACTCACTGCCGCTTTCAGGACTTGGCATATGTTGGGTATAAAAAGTCATAATTTCAAACTGCGAATACGTGCAGTGAGCCATAATTTTGCTCAAAAATATAGCTCAGGCCTCGAAATTGGGATGTTTGGGATATTTTGAAAACTGCAGGGGGGGTTTGGGACAAATGTGACCAAACGCCGCAGATCAGTACTTGGCATATGTTGGGTATAAAAAAGTTGAAATTTCAAACTGCGAATACGTGCAGAGAGCCAGAAATTGTCTATAAAATATGGCTCAGGCCTCAAAATTGGGATATTTGGGATATTTCGAAAACAGCAGGGAAGTTTGTGCAAAATGTGACTCACTGCCACTCACAGGACTTGGTATATGTTGGGTATAAAAAGTCTTAATTTCAAACTGCGAATACGTGCATAGAGCCAGAAGTTGGCTCCAAAATATGGCTCAGTCCTTGATATTGGGATTTTTGGGATATTTTGAAAACTGCAGGGAAGTTTGGGACAAATCTGACCAAACGCCGCTTTCAGTACTTGGCATATGTTGGGTATAAAAAGTCGTAATTTCAAACTGCGAATACGTGCAGAGAGCCTGAATTTGGCTCCAAAGAATGGCTCAGGCCTCGAAATTGGGATGTTTGGGATATTTTGAAAACTGCAGGGGGGATTGAGACAAATGTGACCAAACGCATTGGCATATGTTGGGTATAAAAAAGTCGTAATTTCAAAATGCAAATACGTGCATAGAGCCAGAATTTAGCTCCAAAATATGGCTCAGGCCTCGAAATTGAGATATTTAGGATATTTCGAAAACTGCAGGGGAGTTTGTTCGAAATGTGACTCACTGCCGCTTTCAGGACTCGGCATATGTTGGGTATAAAATGTCGTAATTTCAAACCGCGAATACGTGCATAGAGCCAGAATTTAGCTCCAAAATATTGCTGAGGCCTCGAAATTGGGATGTTTGGGATATTTTGAAAACTGCAGGGGAGTTTGTTCGAAATGTGACTCACTGCCGCATTCAGGACTCGGCATATGTTGGGTATAAAAAGTCATAAATTCAATCTGCGAATACGTGCAGAGAGCCAGCATTTTGCTCCAAAATATGGCTCAGGCCTTGAAATTGAGATGTTTGGGATATTTTGAAAACTGCAGGGGGGATTGGGACAGATGTGACCAAACGCCGCTTTTAGTACTTGGCATATGTTGGGCATAAACAAGTCGCAATTTCAAACTGTGAATACGTGCAGAGAGCCAGCATTTTGCTCCAAAACATGGCTAAGGCCTCGAAATTGGGATATTTAGGATATTTCGAAAACTGCAGGGGAGTTTGTTCGAAATGTGACTCTCTGCCGCTTTCAGGACTCGGCATATGTTCTGTATAAAATGTCGTAATTTCAAACAGCGAATACGTGCATAGAGCCAGAATTTGGCTCCAAAATATTGCTGAGGCCTCGAAAGTGGGATATTTGGGATATTTCGAAAACTGCGGGGGGGTTTGGGACAAATGTGACCAAACGCATTGGCATATGTTGGGTATAAAAAGTCGTAATTTTAAACTGCGAGTATGTGCAGAGAGCCAGAATTTTGCTCCAAAATATGGCTCAGGCCTCGAAATTGGGATGTTTGGGATATTTTGAAAACTGCGGGGGGGTTTGGGACAAATGTGACCAAACGCCGCTTTCAGTACTTGCCATATGTTGGGTATAAAAAAGTCGCAATTTCAAACTGCGAATACGTGCAGAAAGCCAGAATTTGGCTCCAAAATATGGCTCAGGCCTCGAAATTGGGATATTTGGGATATTTCGAAAACAGCAGGGGAGTTTGTGCAAAATGTGACTCACTGCCGCTTTCAGTACTTGGCATATGTTGGGTATAAAAAGTCGTAATATCGAAATGCGAATACGTGCAGAGAGCCAGAATTTGTCTATAAAATATAGCTCAGGCCTCAAAATTGGGATATTTGGGATATTTTGAAAACTGCAGGGAGGTTTGGGACAAATGTGACCAAACGTTGCTTTCAGTACTTGGCATATGTTGGGTATAAAAAGTAGTAATTTCAAACTGCGAGTACGTGCAGAGAGCCAGAATTTGGGTCCAAAATATGGCTCAGGCTTCGAAATTGGGATATTTAGGATATTTCGAAAACTGCAGAGGAGTTTGTGCAAAATGTGACTCACTGCCACTTTCAGGACTTGGCAAATGTTGGGTATAAAAAGTCGTAATTTTAAACTGCTAATACATGCATAGAGCCAGAATTTGGCTCTAAAATATGGCTCAGGCCTCGAAATTGGGATGTTTGGGATATTTTAAAAACTGCGGGTGGGTTTGGGACAAATATGACCAAACGCCGCTTTCAGAACTTGGCAAATGTTGGGTATAAAAAGTCGTAATTTCAAAGTGCGAATACGTGCAGAGAGCCAGAATTTGGCTCCAAAATGTGAATCAGGCCATAAAATTGGGATGTTTGGGATATTTGGAAAACTGAAGGGGGGATTGGGCTAAATGTGACCAAACGCCGTTTTCAAGACTTGTCATATGTTGGGTATAAAAAAGTCGCAATTTTAAACTGCGAATATGTGCAGAGAGCCAGAATTTGGCTCCAAAATACGGCTCAGGCCTCGATATTGGGATATTTAGGATATTTCGAAAACTGAAGGGGGGTTTGGGACAAATGTGACCATACGCCGCGTTCAGTACTTGGCATATGTTGGGTATAAAAAAGTCGAAATTTCAAACTGCGAATACGTGCAGAGAGCCAGAATTTGGCTCCAAAATATGGCTCAGGCCTCGAAATTGGGATGTTTGGGATATTTTGAAAACTGCAGGGGAATTTGTGCAAAATGTGACTCACTGCCGCTTTACGTACTTGGCATATGTTGGGTATAAAAAGTCGTAATATCAAACTGCGAATACGTGCAGAGATCCAGAATTTGGCTCCAAAATATGGCTCAGGCCTCGAAATTGGGATATTTAGGATATTTCGAAAACTGCAGGGGAGTTTGTTCGAAATGTGACTCACTGCCGCTTTCAGGACTCGGCATATGTTCTGTATAAAATGTCGTAATTTCAAACCGCGAATACGTGCATAGAGCCAGAATTTGGCTCCAAAATATTGCTGAGGCCTCGAAATTGGGATATTTGGGATATTTCGAGAACTGCGGGGGGGTTTGGGACAAATGTGACCAAACGCATTGGCATATGTTGGGTATAAAAAGTCGTAATTTTAAACTGCGAGTATGTGCAGAGAGCCAGAATTTTGCTCCAAAATATGGCTCAGGCCTCGAAATTGGGATGTTTGGGATATTTTGAAAACTGCGGGGGGGTTTGGGACAAATGTGACCAAACGCCGCTTTCAGTACTTGCCATATGTTGGGTATAAAAAAGTCGCAATTTCAAACTGCGAATACGTGCAGAAAGCCAGAATTTGGCTCCAAAATATGGCTCAGGCCTCGAAATTGGGATATTTGGGATATTTCGAAAACAGCAGGGAAGTTTGTGCAAAATGTGACTCACTGCCACTCACAGGACTTGGTATATGTTGGGTATAAAAAGTCTTAATTTCAAACTGCGAATACGTGCATAGAGCCAGAATTTGGCTCCAAAATATGGCTCAGTCCTTGATATTGGGATTTTTGGGATATTTTGAAAACTGCAGGGAAGTTTGGGACAAATGTGACCAAACGCCGCTTTCAGTACTTGGCATATGTTGGGTATAAAAAGTCGTAATTTCAAACTGCGAATACGTGCAGAGAGCCTGAATTTGGCTCCAAAGAATGGCTCAGGCCTCGAAATTGGGATGTTTGGGATATTTTGAAAACGGCAGGGGGGATTGAGACAAATGTGACCAAACGCATTGGCATATGTTGGGTATAAAAAAGTCGTAATTTCAAAATGCAAATACGTGCATAGAGCCAGAATTTGGCTCCAAAATATGGCTCAGGCCTCGAAATTGAGATGTTTGGGATATTTTGAAAACTGCAGGGGGGATTGGGACAGATGTGACCAAACGCCGCTTTTAGTACTTGGCATATGTTGGGTATAAAAAGTCGTAATTTCAAACTGCGAATACGTGCAGAGAGCCAGACGTTGGCTCCAAAATATGACTCAGGCCTCGATATTGGGATGTTTGGGATATTTAGAAAACTGCAGGGAGGTTTTGGGAAAAATGTGACCAAACGCCGCTTTCAGCACTTGGCATATGTTGGGTATATAAAGCCATAATTTCAAACTGCGAATACGTGCAGAGAGCCAGACTTTGGCTCCAAAATATGGCTCAGGCCTCGAAATTGGGATGTTTGGGATATTTTGAAAACTGCAGGGGGGATTGAGACAAATGTGACCAAACGCATTGGCATATGTTGGGTATAAAAAATTCCTAATTTCAAAATGCGAATACGTGCAGAGAGCCAGAATTTGGCTCCAAAATATGGCTCAGGCCTCGAAATTGGGATGTTTGGGATATTTTGAAAACTGCACGGGGGGTTTGGGACAAATGTGACCAAACGGCGCTTTCAGTACTTGGCATATGTAAGGTATAAAAAAGTCGTAATTTCAAACTGCGAATACGTGCAGAGAGCCAGAATTTGGCTCCAAAATATGGCTCAGGCCTCGAAATTGGGATGTTTGGGATATTTTGAAAATTGCAGGGGGGATTGAGACAAATGTGACCAAACGCATTGGCATATGTTGGGTATAAAAAGTCGTAATTTTAAACTGCGAGTATGTGCAGAGAGCCAGAATTTGGCTCCAAAATATGGCTCAGGCCTCGAAATTGGGATATTTAGGATATTTCGAAAACTGCAGGGGAGTTTGTTCGAAATGTGACTCACTGCCGCTTTCAGGACTCGGCATATGTTGGGTATAAAATGTCGTAATTTCAAACCGCGAATACGTGCATAGAGCCAGAATTTGGCTCCAAAATATTGCTGAGGCCTCGAAATTGGGATGTTTGGGATATTTTGAAAACTGCAGGGGAGTTTGTTCGAAATGTGACTCACTGCCGCTTTCAGGACTCGGCATATGTTGGGTATAAAAAGTCATAAATTCAATCTGCGAATACGTGCAGAGAGCCAGCATTTTGCTCCAAAATATGGCTCAGGCCTCGAAATTGGGATATTTGGGATATTTTGAAAACTGCAGGGGGGATTGGGACAGATGTGACCAAACGCCGCTTTTAGTACTTGGCATATGTTGGGCATAAACAAGTCGCAATTTCAAACTGTGAATACGTGCAGAGAGCCAGCATTTTGGTCCAAAATATGGCTCAGGCCTCGAAATTGGGATATTTGGGATATTTCGAAAACTGCAGGGGAGTTTGTGCAAAATGTGACTCTCTGCCGCTTTCAGGACTTGGCATATGTTGGGTATAAAAAGTCGTAATTTCAATCTTCGAATTCGTGCATAGAGCCAGAATTTGGCTCCAAAATTCTGGCTCAGGCCTCGAAATTGGGATGTTTGTATTATTTTGAAAACTGCAGGGAGGTTTCGGACAAATGTGACCAAACGCCGCTTTCAGTACTTGGCATATGTTGGGTATATAAAGTCGTAATTTCAAACTGCGAATACGTGCAGAGAGCCAGAATATTGCTCCAAACTATGGGTCAGGCCTCGAAATTAGCATGTTTAGGATATTTTGAAAGTCGCAGGCAGGTTTGGGACAAATGTGTCCAAACACCGCTTTCAGTACTTGGCATTTGTTGGGTATAAAAAGTCATAATTTCAAACTGCGAATACGTGCTGAGAGCCAGAATTTGGCTCCAAAATATGGCTCAGGGCTCGAAATTGAGATGTTTAGGATATTTTGAAAAATGCAGGGGAGTTTAGCAAAATGAGTCACTGCCACTTTCAGTACTTGGCATATGTTGGGTATAAAAAAGTCGTAATTTCAAACTGCGAGTACGTGCAGAAAGCCAGAATTTGGCTCCAAAATATGGCTCGGGCCTCGAAATTGGGATATTTGGGATATTTTGAAAACTGCAGGGGGGTTTGGGACAAATATGACCAAACGCTGCTTTCAGAACTTGGCATAAGTTGGGTATAAAAAGTCATAATTTCAAGCTGCGAATACGTGCAGAGAGCCAGAATTTGGCTACAAAATATGGCTCAGGCCTCGAAATTTGGATGTTTGGGATATTTTGAAAACTGCAGGGGAGTTTGTGCAAAATGTGACTAACTACCACTTTCAGTACTTGGCATATGTTGGGTATGAAATTCGAAATTTCAAACCGCGAACACGTGCAGAGAGCCAGAATTTTGCTCCAAAATATGGCTCAGGCCTCGAAATTGGGATATTTGGGATATTTTGAAAACTGCAGGGGGGTTTGTGCAAAATGTGACTCACTACCACTTTCATTACTTGGCATATATTGGGTATAAAAAATCGTAATTTCAAACTGCGAATACGTGCAGAGAGCCAGAATTTGGCTCCAAAATGTGAATCAGGCCTTAAAATTGGGATGTTTGGGATATTTTGAAAACTGCAGGGGGGATTGCTCCAAATGTTACCAAACGCCGCTTTCAGTACTTGCCATATGTTGGGTATAAAAAAGTCGCAATTTCAAACTGCGAATACGTGCAGAAAGCCAGAATTTGGCTCCAAAATATGGCTCAGTCCTTGATATTGGGATTTTTGGGATATTTTGAAAACTGCAGGGAAGTTTGGGACAAATGTGACCAAACGCCGCTTTCAGTACTTGGCATATGTTGGGTATAAAAAGTCGTAATTTCAAACTGCGAATACGTGCAGAGAGCCTGAATTTGGCTCCAAAGAATGGCTCAGGCCTCGAAATTGGGATGTTTGGGATATTTTGAAAACTGCAGGGGGGATTGAGACAAATGTGACCAAACGCATTGGCATATGTTGGGTATAAAAAAGTCGTAATTTCAAAATGCGAATACGTGCATAGAGCCAGAATTTGGCTCCAAAATATGGCTCAGGCATCGAAATTGGGATGTTCGGGATATTTTGAAAACTGCAGGGAGGTTTGGGACAAATATGACCAAACGTCGCTTTCAGTACTTTGCATATGTTGGGTATATAAAACCGTAATTTCAAACTGCGAATACGTGCAGAGAGCCAGCATTTGGCTCCAAAATATGGCTCAGGCCTTAAAATTAGCATGTTTGGGATATTTTGAAAACTGCAGGGAGCTTTGGGACAAATGTGAGCAAACGCCGCTTTCAGTACTTGGCATAAGTTGGGTATAAAAAGTCGTAATTTCAAACTGCGAATACGTGCAGAGAGCCAGAATTTGGCTCCAAAATATGGCTCAGGCCTTGAAATTGAGATGTTTGGGATATTTTGAAATCTGCAGGGGGGATTGGGACAGATGTGACCAAACGCCGCTTTTAGTACTTGGCATATGTTGGGTATAAAAAGTCGTAATTGCAAACTGCGAATACGTGCAGAGAGCCAAAATTTGGCTACAAAATATGGCTCAGGCCTCGAAATTGGGATGTTTGGGATATTTTGAAAACTGCAGGGGAGTTTGCGCAAAATGTGACTCACTGCCACTTTTAGTACTTGGCATATGTTGGGTATAAAAAGTCGTAATTTCAAACTGCGAATACGTGCAGAGAACCAGACGTGTGCTCCAAAATATGACTCAGGCCTCGATATTGGGATGTTTGAGATATTTAGAAAACTGCAGGGAGGTTTGGGACAAATGTGACCAAACGCCGCTTGCAGTACTTGGCATATGTTGGGTATATAAAGCCATAATTTCAAACTGCGAATACGTGGAGAGAGCCAGAATTTGGCTCCAAAATATGGCTCAGGCCTCGAAATTGGGATGTTTGGGATATTTTGAAAACTGCAGGGGGGATTGAGATAAATGTGACCAAACGCATTGGCATATGTTGGGTTTAAAAAAGTCCTAATTTCAAAATGCGATTACGTGCAGAGAGCCAGAATTTGGCTCCAAAATATGGCTCAGGCCTCGAAATTGGGATATTTTGGATATTTCGAAAACTGCAGGGGAGTTTGTGCAAAATGTGACTCACTGCCGCTTTCAGGACTTGGCATATGTTGGGTATAAAAATTCGTAATATCAATCTGCGAATACGTGCATAGAGCCAGAATTTGGCTGCAAAATATGGCTCAGGCCTCGAAATTGGGATGTTTGAGATATTTAGAAAACTGCAGGGAGGTTTGGGACAAATGTGACCAAACGCCGCTTGCAGTACTTGGCATATGTTGGGTATATAAAGCCATAATTTCAAACTGCGAATACGTGGAGAGAGCCAGAATTTGGCTCCAAAATATGGCTCAGGCCTCGAAATTGGGATGTTTGGGATATTTTGAAAATTGCAGGGGGGATTGAGACAAATGTGACCAAACGCATTGGCATATGGTGGGTATAAAAAGTCGTAATTTTAAACTGCGAGTATGTCCAGAGAGCCAGAATTTGGCTCCAAAATATGGCTCAGGCCTCGAAATTGGGATATTTAGGATATTAAGAAAACTGCAGGGGAGTTTGTTCGAAATGTGACTCACTGCCGCTTTCAGGACTCGGCATATGTTGGGTATAAAATGTCGTAATTTCAAACCGCGAATACGTGCATAGAGCCAGAATTTGGCTCCAAAATATTGCTGAGGCCTCGAAATTGGGATGTTTGGGATATTTTGAAAACTGCAGGGGGGGATTGGGACAAATGTGACCAAACGCCGCTTTCAGTACTTGGCATATGTTGTGTATAAAAATTCGTAATTTCAAACTGCGAATACGTGCTGAGAGCCAGAGTTTGGCTCCAAAATATAGCTCAGGCCTCGAAATAGGAATATTTGGGATATTTTGAAAACTGCAGGGGAGTTTCTGCAAAATGTGACTCTCTGCCTCTTTCAGTACTTGGCTTATGTTGGGTATAAAAAGTAGAAATTTCAAACTGCGAATACGTGCAGAGAGCCAGAATTTGACTCCAAAATATGGCTCAGGCCTCGAAATTGGGATGTTTGGGATATTTTGAAAACTGCAAGGGGAGTTTCTGCAAAATGTGACTCACTGCCTCTTTCAGTACTTGGCATATGTTGGGTATAAAAATTCGTAATTTCAAACTGCGAATATGTGCAGAGAGCCAGAATTAGGCTCCAAAATATGGCTCAGGCCTCGAAATTGGGATATTTGGGATATTTCGAAAACTGCAGGGGAGTTTGTGCAAAATGTGACTCACTCCCACTTTAAGGACTTGGCATATGTTGGGTATAAAAAGTCATAAATTCAATCTGCGAATACGTGCAGAGAGCCAGCATTTTGCTCGAAAATATGGCTCAGGCCTTGAAATTGAGATGTTTGGGATATTTTGAAAACTGCAGGGGGGATTGGGACAGATGTGACCAAACGCCGCTTTTAGTACTTGGCATATGTTGGGCATAAACAAGCCGCAATTTCAAACTGCGAATATGTGCAGAGAGCCAGAATTAGGCTCCAAAACATGGCTAAGGCCTCGAAATTGGAATATTTGGGATATTTCGAAAACTGCAGGGGAGTTTGTGCAAAATGTGACTCACTGCCGCTTTCAGGACTTGGCATATGTTGGGTATATAAAGTCGTAATTTCAAACTGCGAATACGTGCAGAGAGCCAGAATTTTGCTCCAAACTATGGGTCAGGCCTCGAAATTAGCATGTTTAGGATATTTTGAAAGTTGCAGGGAGGTTTAGGACAAATGTGTCCAAACACCGCTTTCAGTACTTGGCATTTGTTGGGTATAAAAAGTCATAATTTCAAACTGCGAGTACGTGCAGAAAGCCAGAATTTGGCTCGAAAATATGGCTCAGGCCTCGAAATTGGGATATTTGGGATATTTTGAAAACTGCAGGGGAGTTTGTGCAAAATGTGACTCACTGCCGCTTTCAGGACTTGGCATATGTTGGGTATAAAAATTCGTAATATCAATCTGCGAATACGTGCATAGAGCCAGAATTTGGCTCCAAAATATGGCTCAGGCCTCGAAATTGGGATGTTTGGGATATTTTGAAAACTGCTCGGGGGGTTTGGGACAAATGTGACCAAACGCCGCGTTCAGTACTTGGCATATGTTGGGCATAAAAAAAGTCGTAATTTCAAACTGCGAATACGTGCAGAGAGCCAGAATTTGGCTCCAAAATATGGTTTAGGCCTCGATGTTGGGATGTTTGGGATATTTTGAAAACTGCAGGATAGTTTGTGCTAAATGTGACTCACTGCCGCTTTCAGTACTTGGCATATGTTGGGTATAAAAATCGTAATATCAAACTTCGAATACTTGCAGAGAGCGAAAATTTGGTTCCAAAATAAGACTCAGGCCTCGAAATTGGGATATTGGGGATATTTTGAAAACTGCAGGGGAGTTTGTGCAAAATGTGACTCGCTGCTGCTTTCAGTACCTGGAATATGTTGGGTATAAAAAGTCGTAATTTCAAACTGCGAATACGTGCAGAGAGCCAGAATTTGGCTTCAAAATATTTCTCAGGCCTCGAAATTAGCATGTTTGGGATATTTTGAAAACTGCAGGGAGGTTTGGGACAAATGTGACCAAATGCCGCTTTCAGTACTTGGCATATGTTGAGTATAAAATTTGCAATTAAAAACTGCTAATACGTGCAGAGACCCAGAATTTGGCTCCAAATTATGGTTCAGGCCTCGAAATTGGGATATTTGGGATATTTCGAAAACTGCAGGGGAGTTTGTGGGAGATGTGACTCACTGCCGCTTTCAGGACTTGGCATATGTTGGGTATAAAAAGTCGTAATTTTAATCTGCGAATACGTGCATAGAGCCAGAATTTGACTCCAAAATATGGCTCAGGCCTTGAAATTGGGATGTTTGGGATATTCTGAAAACTGCAGGGAGGTTTGGGACAAAAGTGACGAAACGCCGCTTTCAGTACTTGGCATATGTTGGGTATATAAATTCATAATTTCAAACTGCGAATACGTGCAGAGAGCCAGAATTTGGCTCCAAAATATAGCTCAGGCCTCGAAATTAGGATATTTGGGATATTTCGAAAACTGCAGGGGAATTTGTGCAAAATGTGACTCACTGCCGCTTTCAGTACTTGGCATATGTTGGGTACAAAAATCGTAATATCAAACTGCGAATACGTGCATAGAGCCAGAATTTGGCTCCAAAATATGGCTCATGCCTCGAAATTGGGATGTTTGGGATATTTTGAAAACTGCAGGGAGGTTTGGGACAAATGTGACCAAACGCCACTTTCAGTACTTGGCATATGTTGGGCATAAAAAGTCGTAATTTCAAACTGTGTATACGTGCAGAGAGCCAGAATTTGGCTCCAAAATATGGCTCAGGCCTCAAAATAGGGATATTTAGTATATTTCGAAAAATGCAGTGGAGTTTGTGCGAAATGTGACTCACTGCCGCTTTCAGGGCTTGGCATATGTTGGGTATAAAATATCGTAATTTCAAACCTCGAATACGTGCATAGAGCCAGAATTTGGCTCCAAAATATGGCTCAGGCCTCGAAATTGGGATGTTTGGGATATTTCGAAAACTGCTGGGGAGTTTGCGAATACGTGCAGAGAGCCAGAATTTGGCTCAAAAATATGGCTCAGGCCTCAAAATTGGGATATTTATGATATTTCGAAAATTGCAGGGGAGTTTGTGCAAAATGTGACTCACTGCCGCTTTCAGTACTTGGCATATGTTGGGTATAAAAATCGTAATATCAAACTGCGAATACGTGCAGAGAGCCAGAATTTGGCTCCAAAATATGGCTGAGGCCTCGATATTGTGATGTTTGGGATATTTTGAAAACTGCAGGGAGGTTTGGGACAAATGTAACCAAACGCCGCTTTCAGTACTTGGCATATGTTGGGTATAAAAAAGTTGTAGTTTCAAACTGCGAATACGTGCAGAGAGCCAGAATTTGGCTCCAAAATATAGCTCAGGCCTCGAAATTAGGATATTTGGGATATTTCGAAAACTGCAGGGGAGTTTGTGCAAAATGTGACTCACTGCCGCTTTCAGTACTTGGCATATGTTGGGTATAAAAATCGTAATATCAAACTGCGAATACGTGCATAGAGCCAGAATTTGGCTCCAAAATATGGCTCATGCCTCGAAATTGGGATGTTTGGGATATTTTGAAAACTGCAGGGAGGTTTGGGACAAATGTGACCAAACGCCACTTTCAGTACTTGGCATATGTTGGGTATAAAAAATTCGTAATTTCAAACTGTGTATACGTGCAGAGAGCCAGAATTTGGCTCCAAAATATGGCTCAGGCCTCAAAATAGGGATATTTAGTATATTTCGAAAAATGCAGTGGAGTTTGTGCGAAATGTGACTCACTGCCGCTTTCAGGGCTTGGCATATGTTGGGTATAAAAATCGTAATATCAAACTACGAATACGTGCAGAGAGCCAGAATTTGTCTCCAAAATATGGCTGAGGCCTCGATATTGTGATGTTTGGGATATTTTGAAAACTGCAGGGAGGTTTGGGACAAATGTAACCAAACGCCGCTTTCAGTACTTGGCATATGTTGGGTATAAAAATCGTAATATCAAACCACGAATACGTGCATAGAGCCAGAATTTGGCTCCAAAATTTGGCTCAGGCCTCGAAATAGGGATGTTTGGGATATTTTGAAAACCACAGGGGGGGGGGGGGGTTGGGACAAATGTGACCAAACGCCGCTTTCAGTACTTGGCATATATTGGGTATAAAAAATTCGTAATTTCAAACTGCGAATACGTGCAGAGAGCCAGAGTTTGGCCCAAAATATGGCTCAGGTCTCGAAATTGGGATGTTTGAGATATTTGGAAAACTGCAGGGGGGTTTGGGACAAATGTTACCAAACGCCGCTTTCAGTACTTGGCATATATTGGGTATAAAAAATTCGTAATTTCAAACTGCGAATACGTGCAGAGAGCCAGAGTTTGGCCCAAAATATGGCTCAGGTCTCGAAATTGGGATATTTGGGATATTTTGAAAACTGCAGGGGGGTTTGGGACAAATTTGACCAGAAGCCGCTTTCAGAACTTTGCATATGTTGGGTATAAAAAGTCCTAATTTCAAACTGCGAATACGTGCAGAGTGCTTGAATTTGGCTCCAAAATATGGCTCAGGCCTCGAAATTGGGATGTTTGGGATATTTTGAAACTGCAGGGAGGTTTGGGACAAATGTAACCAAACGCCACTTTCAGTACTTGGCATATGTTGGGTATATAAAGTCGTAATTTCAAACTGCGAATACGTGCAGAGAGCCAGAATTTTGCTCCAAAATATGGATCAGGCCTCAAAATTGGGATATTTGGGATATTTCGAAAACTGCAGGGGAGTTTGTGTGAAATGTGACTCCCTGCCGCTTTCAGGGCTTGGCATATGTTATGTATAAAATATCGTAATTTCAAACCACGAATACGTGCATAGAGCCAGAATTTGGCTCCATAATATTGCTCAGGCCTCGAAATTGGGATGTTTGGGATATTTTGAAAACTGCAGGGGGGGGGGGGACAAATGTGACCAAACACCGCTTTCAGTACGTGGCATATGTTGGGCATAAAAAAGTCGTAATTTCAAACTGTGAATACGTGCAGAGAGCCAGAATTTGGCTCCCAAATATTGCTCAGGCCTCGAAATTGGGATATTTGGGATATTTTGAAAACTGCAGTGCAGTTTGTGTGAAATGTGTCTCACTGCCGCTTTCAGGACTTGGCATATGTTGGGTATAAAATCGTAATATTAAACTGCGAATACTTGGAGAGAGCCAGAATTTGGCTCCATAATATGGCTCAGGCCTCGATATTGGGATATTTGGGATATTTCGAAAACTGCAGGGGAGTTTGTACAAAATTTGACTCACTGCCGCTTTCAGGACTTGGCATATGTTGGGTATAAAAAGTCGTAATTTCAAACTGCGAATACGTGCATAGAGCCAGAATTTGGCTGAAAAATATTGCTCTGTCCTCGAAATTGGGATGTTTGGGATATTTTGAAAACTGCAGGGGGGTTTGGGACCAAAGAGACGAAACGCCGCTTTCAGAACTTGGCATATGTTGCGTATAAAAAGTTGTAATTTCAAACTGCGAATACGTGCAGAGAGCTTGAATTTGGCTCCAAAATATGGGTCAGGCCTCGAAAGTGGGATGTTTGGGATATTTTGAAAACTGCAGGGGAGTTTGTGCAAAATGTGACTCACTGCTGCTTTCAGTACTTGGCATATGTTGGGTATAAAAAGTCGTAATTTCAAACTGCGAATACGTGCAGAGAGCCAGAATTTGGCTCGAAAATATTGTTCAGGCCTCGAAATTGGGATATTTGGGATATTTCGAAAACTGGAAGGAAGTTTGTGCAAAATGTGACTTACTGCCGCTTTCAGGAATTGGCATATGTCGGGTATAAAAAGTCGTAATTTCAATCTGCGAATACGTGCATAGAGCCAGAATTTGGCTCCAAAATATGGCTCAGGCCTCGAAATTTGGATATTTGGGATATTTCGAAAACTGCAAGGGAGTTTGTGCGAAATGTGACTCACTGCCGGTTTCAGGACTTGGCATATGTTGGGTATAAAATATCGTAATTTCAAGCCTCGAATACATGCATAGAGCCAGAATTTGGCTCCAAAATATGGCTCAGGCCTCGAAATTGCGATGTTTGAGATATTTTGAAAACTGCAGGAGGGTTTGGGACAAAGGTTACCAAACGCCGCTTTCAGTACTTGGCATAAATTGGGTATAAAAAATTCGTAATTTCAAACTGCGAATACGTGCAGAGAGCCAGAATTTGGCTCAAAAATATGGCTCAGGCCTCAAAATTGGGATATTTATGATATTTCGAAAATTGCAGGGGAGTTTTTGCAAAATGTGACTCACTGCCGCTTTCAGTACTTGGCATATGTTGGGTATAAAAATCCTAATATCAAACTGCGAATACGTGCAGAGAGCCAGAATTTGGCTCCAAAATATGGCTGAGGCCTCGATATTGTGATGTTTGGGATATTTTGAAAACTGCAGGGAGGTTTGGGACAAATGTAACCAAACGCCGCTTTCAGTACTTGGCATATGTTGGGTATAAAAATCCTAATATCAAACTGCGTATACGTGCAGAGAGCCAGAATTTGGCTCCAAAATATGGCTCAGTCCTCGAAATTGGGATATTTGGGATATTTCGAAAACTGCAGGGGAGTTTGTGCGAAATGTGACTCACTGCCGCTTTCAGGGCTTGGCATATGTTGGGTATAAAATGTCGTCATTTCAAACCACGAATACATGCATAGAGCCAGAATTTGGCTCCAAAATTTGGCTCAGGCCTCGAAATAGGGATGTTTGGGATATTTTGAAAACTACAGTGGGGGGATTGGGACACATGTGACCAAATGCCGCGTTCAGTACTTGGCATATGTTAGGCATAAAAAAGTCGTAATTTCAAACTGCGAATACGTGCAGAGAGCCAGCATTTGGCTCCAAAATATGGCTCAGTCCTCGAAATTAGGATATTTGGGATATTTCGAAAACTGCAGGGGAGTTTGTGCGAAATGTGACTCACTGCCGCTTTCAAGACTTGGCATATGTTGGGTATAAAATGTCGTAATTTCAAACCGCGAATACGTGCATAGAGCCAGAATTAGGCCCCAAAATATGGCGCAGGCCTCAAAATTGGGATGTTTGGGATATTTTGAAAACTGCTGGGAGGTTTGGGACAAATATAACCAAACGCCGCTTTCAACACTTGGCATATGTTGGGTATAAAAAATTCGTAATTTCATACTGCGAATACGTGCATAGAGCCAGAATTTGGCTTCAAAATATTGCTCAGTCCTCGAAATTGGGTAGTTTGGAATATTTTGAAAACTGCAGGGGGGTTTGGGACAAATATGACCAAACGCTGCTTACAGAACTTGGCATATGTTGGTTATAAAAAGTAGGAATTTCAAACTGCAAATACGTGCAGAGAGCTTGAATTTGGCTCCAAAATATGGCTCAGGCCTTGAAAGTGGGATGTTTGGGATATTTTGAAAACTGCAGGGGAGTTTGAGCAAAATGTGACTCACTGCCGCTTTCAGTATTTGGCATATGTTGGGTATAAAAAGTCGTAATTTCATACTGCGAATACGTGCAGAGAGCCAGAATTTGGCTCCAAAATATGGCGCAGGCCTCAAAATTGGGATGTTTGGGATATTTTGAAAACTGCAGGGGGGTTTGGGACAAATGTGACCAAACGCCGCTTTCAGTACTTGGCATACGTTGGGTATAAAAAAGTCGTAATTTCAAACTGCGAATACGTGCAGAGAGCCAGGGTTTGGCTCAAAAATATGGCTCACACCTCGAAATTGGGATGTTTGGGATATTTCGAAAACTGCAGGGGAGTTTGTGCAAAATGTGACTCACTGCCGCTTTCAGTACTTGACATATGTTGGGTATAAAAAAGTCGTAATTTCAAACTGTGAATACGTGCAGAGAGCCTGAGTTTGGCTCCAAAATATGGCTCTCGCCTCGAAATTGGGATTTTTGGGGTATTTCGAAAACTGCAGGGGAATTTGTGCAAAATGTGACTCACTGGTGCTTTCAGTACTTGACATATGTTGGGTATAAAAAGTCGTAATTTCATACTGCGAATACGTGCAGAGAGCCAGAATTTGGCTCCAAAATATGGCTCAGGCCTCAAAATTGGGATATTTGGGATATTTTGAAAACTGCAGGGGAGTTTGTGGGAAATGTGACTCACTGCCGCTTTCAGGACTTGGCATATGTTGGGTATAAAAATCGTAATTTTAATCTGCGAATACGTGCATAGAGCCAGAATTTGACTCCAAAATATGGCTCAGGCCTTGAAATTGGGATGTTTGGGATATTCTGAAAACTGCAGGGAGGTTTGGGACAAAAGTGACGAAACGCCGCTTTCAGTACTTGGCATATGTTGGGTATATAAATTCATAATTTCAAACTGCGAATACGTGCAGAGAGCCAGAATTTGGCTCCAAAATATAGCTCAGGCCTCGAAATTAGGATATTTGGGATATTTCGAAAACTGCAGGGGAGTTTGTGCAAAATGTGACTCACTGCCGCTTTCAGTACTTGGCATATGTTGGGAATAAAAATCGTAATATCAAACTGCGAATACGTGCATAGAGCCAGAATTTGGCTCCAAAATATGGCTCATGCCTCGAAATTGGGATGTTTGGGATATTTTGAAAACTGCAGGGAGGTTTGGGACAAATGTGACCAAACGCCACTTTCAGTACTTGGCATATGTTGGGTATAAAAAGTCGTAATTTCAAACTGTGTATACGTGCAGAGAGCCAGAATTTGGCTCCAAAATATGGCTCAGGCCTCAAAATAGGGATATTTAGTATTTCGAAAAATGCAGTGGAGTTTGTGCGAAATGTGACTCACTGCCGCTTTGAGGGCTTGGCATTTGTTGGGTATAAAATATCGTAATTTCAAACCTCGAATACGTGCATAGAGCCTGAATTTGGCTCCAAAATATGGCTCAGGCCTCGAAATTGGGATGTTTGGGATATTTCGAAAACTGCTGGGGAGTTTGCGAATACGTGTAGAGAGCCAGAATTTGGCTCAAAAATATGGCTCAGGCCTCAAAATTGGGATATTTATGATATTTCGAAACTTGCAGGGGAGTTTGTGCAAAATGTGACTCACTGCCGCTTTCAGTACTTGGCATATGTTGGGTATAAAAATCCTAATATCAAACTGCGAATACGTGCAGAGAGCCAGAATTTGGCTCCAAAATATGGCTGAGGCCTCGATATTGTGATGTTTAGGATATTTTGAAAACTGCAGGGAGGTTTGGGACAAATGTAACCAAACGCCGCTTTCAGTACTTGGCATATGTTGGGTATAAAAAAGTCGTAGTTTCAAACTGCGTATACGTGCAGAGAGCCAGAATTTGGCTCCAAAATATGGCTCAGTCCTCGAAATTGGGATATTTGGGATATTTCGAAAACTGCAGGGGAGTTTGTGCGAAATGTGACTCACTGCCGCTTTTAGGGCTTGGCATATGTTGGGTATAAAATGTCGTCATTTCAAACCACGAATACATGCATAGAGCCAGAATTTGGCTCCAAAATTTGGCTCAGGCCTCGAAATAGGGATGTTTGGGATATTTTGAAAACTACAGTGGGGGGATTGGGACAAATGTGACCAAATGCCGCGTTCAGTACTTGGCATATGTTGGGCATAAAAAAGTCGTAATTTCAAACTGCGAATACGTGCAGAGAGCCAGCATTTGGCTCCAAAATATGGCTCAGTCCTCGAAATTAGGATATTTGGGATATTTCGAAAACTGCAGGGGAGTTTGTGCGAAATGTGACTCACTGCCGCTTTCAAGACTTGGCCTATGTTGGGTATAAAATGTCGTAATTTCAAACCGCGAATACGTGCATAGAGCCAGAATTAGGCTCCAAAATATGGCTCAGGCCTCAAAATTGGGATGTTTGGGATATTTTGAAAACTGCTGGGAGGTTTGGGACAAATATAACCAAACGCCGCTTTCAACACTTGGCATATGTTGGGTATAAAAAATTCGTAATTTCATACTGCGAATACGTGCATAGAGCCAGAATTTGGCTCCAAAATATTGCTCAGGCCTTGAAAGTGGGATGTTTGGGATATTTTGAAAACTGCAGGGGAGTTTGAGCAAAATGTGACTCACTGCCGCTTTCAGTATTTGGCATATGTTGGGTATAAAAAGTCGTAATTTCATACTGCGAATACGTGCAGAGAGCCAGAATTTGGCTCCAAAATATGGCTCAGGCCTCAAAATTGGGATGTTTGGGATATTTTGAAAACTGCAGGGGGGTTTGGGACAAATGTGATCAAACGCCGCTTTCAGTACTTGGCATATGTTGGGTATAAAAATTCGTAATTTCAAACTGCGAATACGTGCATAGAGCCAGAATTTGGCTCCAAAATATTGCTCACTCCTTGAAATTGGGATGTTTGGGATATTTTGAAAACTGCACGGATGGTTTGGGAAAAATGTGACCAAACGCCGCATTCAGTACTTGGCATATGTTGGGCATAAAAAAGGTCGTAATTTCAAACTGCGAATACGTACAATGAGCCTGAATTTGGCTCCAAAATATTGCTCAAGCCTCGAAATTGGGATATTTGGGATATTTCGAAAACTGCAGGGGAGTTTGTGCGAAATGTGACTCACTGCCGCTTTCAGTACTTGACATATGTTGGGAATAAAAAAGTCGTAATTTCAAACTGTGAATACGTGCAGAGAGCCTGAGTTTGGCTCCAAAATATGGCTCAGGCCTCGAAATTGGGATATTTGGGATATTTCGAAAACTGCAGGGGAATTTGTGCAAAATGTGACTCACTGGCGCTTTCAGTACTTGGCATATGTTGGGTATAAAAATCGTAATATCAAACTGCGAATACGTGCAGAGAGCCAGAATTTGGCTCCAAAATATGGCTCAGGCCTCAAAATTGGGATGTTTGGGATATTTCGAAAACTGCAGGGGAGTTTGTGGGAAATGTGACTGACTGCCGCTTTCAGGACTTGGCATATGTTGGGTATAAAATGTCGTAATTTCAAACCACGAATACGTGCATGGAGCAAGAATTTGGCTCCAAAATATGGCTAAGGCCTCGAAATTGGGATGTTTGGGATATTTTGAAAATTGCAGGGGGGTTTGGGACAAATGTGACCAAACGCCGCTTTCAGTACTTGGCATACGTTGGGTATAAAAAAGTCGTAATTTCAAACTGCGAATACGTGCAGAGAGCCAGAGTTTGGCTCAAAAATATGGCTCACACCTCGAAATTGGGATGTTTGGGATATTTCGAAAACTGCAGGGGAGTTTGTGCAAAATGTGACTCACTGCCTCTTTCAGTACTTGGCATATGTTGGGTATAAAAATCGTAATATTAAACTGCGAATACGTGCAGAGAGCCAGAATTTGGCTCCAAAATATGGCTCAGGCCTCGATAGGTGATGTTTGGGATATTTTGAAAACTGCAGGGAGGTTTGGGACAAATGTTACCAAACGCCGCTTTCAGTACTTGGCATATGTTGGGTATAAAAAATTCGTAATTTCATACTGCGAATACGTGCAGAGAGCCAGAAGTTGGCTCCAAAATATGGCTCAGGCCTCGAAATTGGGATATTTGGGATATTTCGAAAACTGTAGGGGAGTTTGTGCAAAATTTGACTCACTGCCGCTTTCAGGACTTGGCATATGTTGGGAATAAAAATTCGTAATTTCAAACTGCGAATACGTGCATAGAGCCAGAATTTGGCTCCAAAATATTGCTCAGTCCTTGAAATTGGGATGTTTGGGATATTTTGAAAACTGCACGGACGGTTTGGGAAAAATGTGACCAAACGCCGCATTCAGTACTTGGCATATGTTGGGCATAAAAATGGTCGTAATTTCAAACTGCGAATACGTGCAATGAGCCAGAATTTGGCTCCAAAATATTGCTCAAGCCTCGAAATTGGGATATTTGGGATATTTCGAAAACTGCAGGGGAGTTTGTGCGAAATGTGACTCACTGCCGCTTTCAGTACTTGACCTATGTTGGGTATAAAAAAGTCGTAATTTCAAACTGTGAATACGTGCAGAGAGCCTGAGTTTGGCTCCAAAATATGGCTCTCGCCTCGAAATTGGGATTTTTGGGGTATTTCGAAAACTGCAGGGGAATTTGTGCAAAATGTGACTCACTGGCGCTTTCAGTACTTGGCATATGTTGGGTATAAAAATCGTAATATCAAACTGCGAATACGTGCAGAGAGCCAGAACTTGGCTCCAAAATATGGCTCAGGCCTCGATATTGTGATGTTTGGGATATTTTGAAAACTGCAGGGAGGTTTGGGACAACTATAACCAAACGCCACTTTCAACACTTGGCATATGTTGGGTATAAAAAGTCGTAATTTCAAACTGCGAATACGTGCATAGAGCCAGAATTTGGCACCAAAATATTGCTCAGTCCTCGAAATTGGGTAGTTTGGGATATTTTGAAAACTGCAGGGGGGATTGGGACAAATATGACCAAACGCTGCTTACAGAACTTGGCATATGTTGGGTATAAAAAGTCATAATTTCAAACTGCGAATACTTGCAGAGAGCTTGAATTTGGCTCCAAAATATGGCTCAGGCCATGAAAGTGGGATGTTTGGGATATTTTGAAAACTGCAGGGGAGTTTGAGCAAAATGTGACTCACTGCCGCTTTCAGTACTTGGCATATGTTGGGTATAAAAAGTCGTAAATTCAAACTGCGAATACGTGCAGAGAGCTTGAATTTGGCTTTTAAAATATGGCTCAGGCCTTGAAAGTGGGATGTTTGGGATATTTTGAAAACTGCAGGGGGGGTTTGGGACAAATGTGACCAAACGCTGCTTTCAGTACTTGGCATACGTTGGGTATAAAAAAGTCGTAATTTCAAACTGCGAATACGTGCAGAGAGCCAGAGTTTGGCTCCAAAATATGGCTCACACCTCGAAATTGGGATGTTTGGGATATTTCGAAAACTGCAGGGGAGTTTGTGCAAAATGTGACTCACTGCCCCTTTCAGTACTTGGCATATGTTGGGTATAAAAATCGTAATATCAAACTGCGAATACGTGCTGAGAGCCAGAAGTTGGCTCCAAAATATGGCTCAGGCCTCGAAATTGGGATATTTGGGATATTTCGAAAACTGTAGGGGAGTTTGTGCAAAATTTGATTCGCCGCCGCTTTCAGGACTTGGCATATGTTGGGTATAAAAAAGTCGTAATTTCAAACTGCGAATACGTGCAGAGAGCCAGAATATGGCTCCAAAATATGGCTCAGGCCTCGAAATTGGGATGTTTGGGATATTTTGAAAACTGCTGGGAGGTTTGGGACAAATATAACCAAACGCCGCTTTCAACACTTGTCATACGTTGGGTATAAAAAATTCGTAATTTCATACTGCGAATACGTGCATAGAGCCAGAATTTGGCTCCAAAATATTGCTCAGTCCTCGAATTTGGGATGTTTGGGATATTTTGATAACTGCAGGGGAGTTTGAGCAAAATGTGACTCACTGCCGCTTTCAGTTCTTGGCATATGTGGGGTATAAAAAGTCGTAATTTCAAACTGCGAATACGTGCAGAGAGCCAGAATTTGGCTCCAAAATATGGCTCAGGCCTCGAAATTGGGATATTTGGGATATTTCGAAAACTGGAAGGAAGTTTGTGCAAAATGTGACTTACTGCCGCTTTCAGGAATTGGCATATGTTGGGTATAAAAAGTCGTAATTTCAATCTGCGAATACGTGCATAGAGCCAGAATTTGGCTCCAAAATATGGCTCAGGCCTCGAAATTGCGATGTTTGAGATATTTTGAAAACTGCAGGAGGGTTTGGGACAAAGGTTACCAAACGCCGCTTTCAGTACTTGGCATAAATTGGGTATAAAAAAGTCGTAGTTTCAAACTGCGTATACGTGCAGAGAGCCAGAATTTGGCTCCAAAATATGGCTCAGTCCTCGAAATTGGGATATTTGGGATATTTCGAAAACTGCAGGGGAGTTTGTGCGAAATGTGACTCACTGCCGCTTTCAGGGCTTGGCATATGTTGGGTATAAAATTTCGTCATTTCAAACCACGAATACATGCATAGAGCCAGAATTTGGCTCCAAAATTTGGCTCAGGCCTCGAAATATTGATGTTTGGGACATTTTGAAAACTACAGTGGGGGGATTGGGACAAATGTGACCAAATGCCGCGTTCAGTACTTGGCATATGTTGGGCATAAAAAAGTCGTAATTTCAAACTGCGAATACGTGCAGAGAGCCAGCATTTGGCTCCAAAATATGGCTCAGTCCTCGAAATTAGGATATTTGGGATATTTCGAAAACTGCAGGGGAGTTTGTGCGAAATGTGACTCACTGCCGCTTTCAAGACTTGGCATATGTTGGGTATAAAATGTCGTAATTTCAAACTGCGAATACGTGCATAGAGCCAGAATTAGGCTCCAAAATATGGCTCAGGCCTCAAAATTGGGATGTTTGGCATATTTTGAAAACTGCTGGGAGGTTTGGGCCAAATATAACCAATCGCCGCTTTCAACACTTGGCATATGTTGGGTATAAAAAATTCGTAATTTCATACTGCGAATACGTGCATAGAGCCAGAATTTGGCTCCAAAATATTGCTCAGGCCTTGAAAGTGGGATGTTTGGGATATTTTGAAAACTGCAGGGGAGTTTGAGCAAAATGTGACTCACTGCCGCTTTCAGTACTTGGCATACGTTGGGTATAAAAAAGTCGTAATTTCAAACTGCGAATACGTGCAGAGAGCCAGAGTTTGGCTCAAAAATATGGCTCACACCTCGAAATTGGGATGTTTGGGATATTTCGAAAACTGCACGGACGGTTTGTGCAAAATGTGACTCACTGCCCCTTTCAGTACTTGGCATATGTTGGGTATAAAAATCGTAATATTAAACTGCGAATACGTGCAGAGAGCCAGAATTTGGCTCCAAAATATGGCTCAGGCCTTGATATATGATGTTTGGGATATTTTGAAAACTGCAGGGAGGATTGGGACAAATGTTACCAAACGCCGCTTTCAGTACTTGGCATATGCTGGGTATAAAAAATTCGTAATTTCATACTGCGTATAAAAAATTCGTAATTTCATACTGCGAATACGTGCAGAGAGCCAGAAGTTGGCTCCAAAATATGGCTCAGGCCTCGAAATTGGGATATTTGGGATATTTCGAAAACTGTAGGGGAGTTTGTGCAAAATTTGACTCACTGCCGCTTTCAGGACTTGGCATATGTTGGGTATAAAAATTCGTAATTTCAAACTGCGAATACGTGCATAGAGCCAGAATTTGGCTCAAAAATATTGCTCAGTCCTTGAAATTGGGATGTTTGGGATATTTTGAAAACTGCACGGACGGTTTGGGAAAAATGTGACCAAACGCCGCCCGCATTCAGTACTTGGCATATGTTAAATGTACTTGGTATAAAAAATTCGTAATTTCATACTGCGAATACGTGCAGAGAGCCAGAAGTTGGCTCCAAAATATGGCTCAGGCCTCGAAATTGGGATATTTGGGATATTTCGAAAACTGTAGGGGAGTTTGTGCAAAATTTGACTCACTGCCGCTTTCAGGACTTGGCATATGTTGGGTATAAAAATTCGTAATTTCAAACTGCGAATACGTGCATAGAGCCAGAATTTGGCTCCAAAATATTGCTCAGTCCTTGAAATTGGGATGTTTGGGATATTTTGAAAACTGCACGGACGGTTTGGGAAAAATGTGACCAAACGCCGCATTCAGTACTTGGCATATGTTGGGCATAAAAAAGGTCGTAATTTCAAACTGCGAATACGTACAATGAGCCAGAATTTGGCTCCAAAATATGGCTCAGGCCTCGAAATTGGGATATTTGGGATATTTCGAAAACTGCAGGGGAGTTTGTGCGAAATGTGACTCACTGCCGCTTTCAGTACTTGACATATGTTGGGTATAAAAAAGTCGTAATTTCAAACTGTGAATACGTGCAGAGAGCCTGAGTTTGGCTCCAAAATATGGCTCAGGCCTCGAAATTGGGATATTTGGGATATTTCGAAAACTGCAGGGGAATTTGTGCAAAATGTGACTCACTGGCGCTTTCAGTACTTGGCATATGTTGGGTATAAAAATCGTAATATCAAACTGCGAATACGTGCAGAGAGCCAGAATTTGGCTCCAAAATATGGCTCAGGCCTCAAAATTGGGATGTTTGGGATATTTCGAAAACTGCAGGGGAGTTTGTGGGAAATGTGACTCACTGCCGCTTTCAGGACTTGGCATATGTTGGGTATAAAATGTCGTAATTTCAAACCACGAATACGTGCATGGAGCAAGAATTTGGCTCCAAAATATGGCTAAGGCCTCGAAATTGGGATGTTTGGGATATTTTGAAAATTGCAGGGGGGTTTGGGACAAATGTGACCAAACGCCGCTTTCAGTACTTGGCATACGTTGGGTATAAAAAAGTCGTAATTTCAAACTGCGATTACGTGCAGAGAGCCAGAGTTTGGCTCAAAAATATGGCTCACACCTCGAAATTGGGATGTTTGGGATATTTCGAAAACTGCAGGGGAGTTTGTGCAAAATGTGAATCACTGCCTCTTTCAGTACTTGGCATATGTTGGGTATAAAAATCGTAATATTAAACTGCGAATACGTGCAGAGAGCCAGAATTTGGATCCAAAATATGGCTCAGGCCTCGATATGTGATGTTTGGGATATTTTGAAAACTGCAGGGAGGTTTGGGACAAATGTTACCAAACGCCGCTTTCAGTACTTGGCATATGTTGGGTATAAAAAATTCGTAATTTCATACTGCGAATACGTGCAGAGAGCCAGAAGTTGGCTCCAAAATATGGCTCAGGCCTCGAAATTGGGATATTTGGGATATTTCGAAAACTGTAGGGGAGTTTGTGCAAAATTTGACTCACTGCCGCTTTCAGGACTTGGCATATGTTGGGTATAAAAATTCGTAATTTCAAACTGCGAATACGTGCATACAGCCAGAATTTGGCTCCAAAATATTGCTCAGTCCTTGAAATTGGGATGTTTGGGATATTTTGAAAACTGCACGGACGGTTTGGGAAAAATGTGACCAAACGCCGCATTCAGTACTTGGCATATGTTGGGCATAAAAATGGTCGTAATTTCAAACTGCGAATACGTGCAATGAGCCAGAATTTGGCTCCAAAATATTGCTCTAGCCTCGAAATTGGGATATTTGGGATATTTCGAAAACTGCAGGGGAGTTTGTGCGAAATGTGACTCACTGCCGCTTTCAGTACTTGACATATGTTGGGTATAAAAAAGTCGTAATTTCAAACTGTGAATACGTGCAGAGAGCCTGAGTTTGGCTCCAAAATATGGCTCTCGCCTCGAAATTGGGATTTTTGGGGTATTTCGAAAACTGCAGGGGAATTTGTGCAAAATGTGACTCACTGGCGCTTTCAGTACTTGGCATATGTTGGGTATAAAAATCGTAATATCAAACTGCGAATACGTGCAGAGAGCCAGAACTTGGCTCCAAAATATGGCTCAGGCCTCGATATTGTGATGTTTGGGATATTTTGAAAACTGCAGGGAGGTTTGGGACAACTATAACCAAACGCCACTTTCAACACTTGGCATATGTTGGGTATAAAAAGTCGTAATTTCAAACTGCGAATACGTGCATAGAGCCAGAATTTGGCACCAAAATATTGCTCAGTCCTCGAAATTGGGTAGTTTGGGATATTTTGAAAACTGCAGGGGGGTTTGGGACAAATATGACCAAACGCTGCTTACAGAACTTGGCATATGTTGGGTATAAAAAGTCATAATTTCAAACTGCGAATACTTGCAGAGAGCTTTAATTTGGCTCCAAAATATGGCTCAGGCCATGAAAGTGGGATGTTTGGGATATTTTGAAAATTGCAGGGCAGTTTGAGCAAAATGTGACTCACTGCCGCTTTCAGTACTTAGCATATGTTGGGTATAAAAAGTCGTAATTTCAAACCGCGAATACGTGCATAGAGCCAGAATTTGGCTCTAAAATATGGCTAAGGCCTCGAAATTGGGATGTTTGGGATATTTTCAAAACTGCATGGGGGGGTTTTGGGACAAATGTGACCAAACACCGCTTTCAGTACTTGGCATATGTTGGGTATAAAAAAATCGTAATTTCAAACTGCGAATACGTGCAGAGAGCCAGAATATGGCTCCAAAATATGGCTCAGTGCTCGAAATTGGGATATTTGGGATATTTCGAAAACTCCAGGGGAGTTTGTGCGAAATGTGACTCACTGCCGCTTTCAAGACTTAGCATATGTTGGGTATAAAATGTCGTAAATTCAAACCGCGAATACGTGCATAGAGCCAGAATTTGGCTCTAAAATATGGCTAAGGCCTCGAAATTGGGATGTTTGGGATATTTTGAAAACTGCAGGGGGGGGGTTTTGGGACAAATGTGACCAAACACCGCTTTCAGTACTTGGCATATGTTGGGTATAAAAAATTCGTAATTTCATACTGTGAATATGTGCAGAGAGCCAGAAGTTGGCTCCAAAATATGGCTCAGGCCTCGAAATTGGGATATTTGGGATATTTCGAAAACTGTAGGGGAGTTTGTGCAAAATTTGACTCACTGCTGCTTTCAGGACTTAGCATATGTTGGGTATAAAATGTCGTAATTTCAAACCGCGAATACGTGCATGGAGCCAGAATTTGGCTCCAAAATATTGCTCAGTCCTCGAAATTGGGATGTTTGGGATATTTTGAAAACTGAAGGAGGGTTTGGGACAAATATGACCAAACGCCGCTTTCAGAACTTGGCATATGTTGGGTATAAAAAGTCGTAATTTTAAACTGCGAAAACGTGCAGAGAGCTTGAATTTGGCTTTTAAAATATGGCTCAGGCCTTGAAAGTGGGATGTTTGGGATATTTTGAAAACTGCAGGGGGGGTTTGGGACAAATGTGACCAAACGCTGCTTTCAGTACTTGGCATACGTTGGGTATAAAAAAGTCGTAATTTCAAACTGCGAATTCGTGCAGACAGCCAGAGTTTGGCTCCAAAATATGGCTCACACCTCGAAATTGGGATGTTTGGGATATTTCGAAAACTGCAGGGGAGTTTGTGCAAAATGTGACTCACTGCCCCTTTCAGTACTTGGCATATGTTGGGTATAAAAATCGTAATGTCAAACTGCGAATACGTGCAGAGAGCCAGAATTTGGCTCCAAAATATGGCTCAGGCCTCGATATTGTGATGTTTGGGATATTTTGAAAACTGCAGGGAAGTTTGGGACAAATGTAACCAAACGGCGCTTTCAGTACTTGGCATATGTTGGGTATTAAAAATTCGTAATTTCATACTGCGAATACGTGCAGAGAGCCAGAAGTTGGCTCCAAAATATGGCTCAGGCCTCGAAATTGGGATGTTTGGGATATTTTGAAAACTGCAGGGGGTTTGGGACAAATGTGACCAAACACTGCTTTCAGTACTTGGTATATGTTGGGTATAAAAATCGTAATATCAAACTGCGAATATGTGCAGAGAGCTAGAATTTGGCTCCAAAATATGGCTCAGGCCTCGATATTGTGATGTTTGGGATATTTTGAAAACTGCTGGGAGGTTTGGGACAAATATAACCAAACGCCGCTTTCAACACTTGGCATATGTTGGGTATAAAAAAATCGTAATTTCATACAGCGAATACGTGCATAGAGCCAGAATTTGGCTCCAAAATATTGCTCAGTCCTCGAAATTGGGTAGTTTGGGATATTTTCGATTCTTTGAACGATTCTTCGCGGCAGGTTAACGATTCTTCGCGGCAGGGGATCGTATTCCAGGGACCATAGGATTAAGGACTTGCCCGAAACGCTACGCGTACTAGTGGCTGTACAAGAATGTAACGACTCTTGTATATATCTAAAAAAAAAAAAAAAAAAAAAAAAAAAAAATTGAAAACTGCAGTTGAGTTTGAGCAAAATGTGACTCACTGCCGCTTTAAGTATTTGGCATATGTTGGGTATAAAAAATTCGTAATTTCATACTGCGAATACGTGCAGAGAGCCAGAAGTTGGCTCCAAAATATGGCTCAGGCCTCGAAATTGGGATATTTGGGATATTTCGAAAACTGTAGGGGAGTTTGTGCAAAATTTGATTCGCCGCCGCTTTCAGGACTTGGCATATGTTGGGTATAAAAAAGTCGTAATTTCAAACTGCGAATACGTGCAGAGAGCCAGAATATGGCTCCAAAATATGGCTCAGGCCTCGAAATTGGGATGTTTGGGATATTTTGAAAACTGCTGGGAGGTTTGGGACAAATATAACCAAACGCCGCTTTCAACACTTGTCATACGTTGGGTATAAAAAATTCGTAATTTCATACTGCGAATACGTGCATAGAGCCAGAATTTGGCTCCAAAATATTGCTCAGTCCTCGAAATTGGGATGTTTGGGATATTTTGATAACTGCAGGGGAGTTTGAGCAAAATGTGACTCACTGCCGCTTTCAGTTCTTGGCATATGTGGGGTATAAAAATTGGTAATATCAAACTGCGAATACGTGCAGAGAGCTAGAATTTGGCTCCAAAATATGGCTCAGGCCTCAAAATTGGGATATTTGGGATATTTCGAAAACTGCAGGGGAGTTAGTGCGAAATGTGACTCACTGTCGCTTTCAGGACTTGGCATATGTTGGGTTAAAAATGTCGTAATTTCAAACTGCGAATACGTGCATAGAGCCAGAATTTGGCTCCAAAATATGGATCAGGCCTCGAAATTGGGATGTTTGGGATATTTTGCAAACTGCAAGGGGGTTTGGGACAAATGTGACCAAACGCTGCTTTCCGTACTTGGTATATGTTGGGTAAAAAAAAGTCGTAATTTCAAACTGCGAATACGTGCAGAGATCCAGAATTTGGCTCCAAAATATGGTTCAGGCCTCGAAATTATGATGTTTGGGATATTTTGAAAACTGCAGGGAGGTTTGAAACAAATGTGACCAAACGCCGCTTACTGTACTTGGCATATGTTGGGTATAAAAAAGTGGTAATTTTAAACTGCGAATACGTGCAGAGCGCCAGAATTTGGCTCCAAAATATGGCTCATGCCTTAAAAATTGGGATATTTGGGATATTTCGAAAACTGCAGGGGAGTTTGTGCGAAATGTGACTCACTGCCGCTTTCAGGACTTGGCATATGTTGGGTATAAAATGTTGTAATTTCAAACAGCGAATACGTGCATAGAGCCAGAATTTGGCTCCAAAATATGACTTAGGCTTCGAAATTGGGATGTTTGGGATATTTTGAAAACTGCAGGGGGGGTTTGGGACAAATGTGACCAAACGCTGCTTTCAGTACTTGGCATATGTTGGGTATAAAAAAGTCGTAATTTCAAACTGCGAATACGTGCAGAGAGCCAGAATTTGGCTCCAAAATATGGCTCAGGCCTCGAAATTGGGATGTTTGGGATATTTTGAAAACTGCAGGGGGTTTGGGACAAATGTGACCAAACACTGCTTTCAGTACTTGGTATATGTTGGGTATAAAAATCGTAATATCAAACTGCGAATATGTGCAGAGAGCTAGAATTTGGCTCCAAAATATGGCTCAGGCCTCGATATTGTGATGTTTGGGATATTTTGAAAACTGCTGGGAGGTTTGGGACAAATATAACCAAACGCCGCTTTCAACACTTGGCATATGTTGGGTATAAAAAATTCGTAATTTCATACTGCGAATACGTGCATAGAGCCAGAATTTGGCTCCAAAATATTGCTCAGTCCTCGAAATTGGGTAGTTTGGGATATTTTCGATTCTTTGAACGATTCTTCGCGGCAGGTTAACGATTCTTCGCGGCAGGGGATCGTATTCCAGGGACCATAGGATTAAGGACTTGCCCGAAACGCTACGCGTACTAGTGGCTGTACAAGAATGTAACGACTCTTGTATATATCTCAAAAAAACAAAAAAAAAAAAAAAAAAAAAATTGAAAACTGCAGTTGAGTTTGAGCAAAATGTGACTCACTGCCGCTTTTAGTATTTGGCATATGTTGGGTATATAAAATTCGTAATTTCATACTGCGAATACGTGCAGAGAGCCAGAAGTTGGCTCCAAAATATGGCTCAGGCCTCGAAATTGGGATATTTGGGATATTTCGAAAACTGTAGGGGAGTTTGTGCAAAATTTGACTCACTGCCGCTTTCAGGACTTGGCATATGTTGGGTATAAAAATTCGTAATTTCAAACTGAGAATACGTGCATAGAGCCAGAATTTGGCTCCAAAATATTGCTCAGTCCTCGAAATTGGGATGTTTGGGATATTTTGAAAACTGCAGGGGGGTTTGGGACAAATATGACCAAACGCAGCTTTCAGAACTTGGCATATGTTGGGTATAAAAAGTCGTAATTTCAAACCGCGAATACGTGCATAGAGCCTGAATTTGGCTCCAAAATATGGCTCAGGCCTCGATATTGTGATGTTTGGGATATTTTGAAAACTGCAGGGGAGTTTGTGCAAAATGTGACTCACTGCTGCTTTCAGTACTTGGCATATGTTGGGTATAAAAAAGTCGTAATTTCAAACTGGAAATACGTGCAGAGAGCCTGAGTTTGGCTCCAAAATATGGCTCACGCCTCGAAATTGGTATATTTGGGATATTTCGAAAACTGCAGGGGAGTTTGTGCGAAATGTGACTCACTGCCGCTTTCAGTACTTGTCATATGTTGGGTATAAAAATCGTAAAATCAAACTGCGAATACTTGCAGAGAGCCAGAATTTATCTCCAAAATATGGCTCAGGCCTCGATATTGTGATGTTGGGGATATTTTGAAAACTGCAGGGAGGTTTGGGACAAATATAACCAAACGCCGCTTTCAACACTTGGCATATGTTGGGTATAAAAAATTCGTAATTTCATACTGCGAATACGTGCAGAGAGCCAGAAGTTGGCTCCAAAATATGGCTCAGGCCTCGAAATTGGGATATTTTGGATATTTCGACAACTGTAGGGGAGTTTGTGCAAAATTTGACTCACTGCTGCTTTCAGGACTTGGCATATGTTGGGTATAAAAAGTCGTAATTTCAAACTGCGAATACGTACATAGAGCCAGAATTTGGCTCCAAAATATTGCTCAGTCCTTGAAATTGGGATGTTTGGGATATTTTGAAAACTGCAGGGACGGTTTGGGAAAAATGTGACTCACTGCCGCTTTCAGTACTTGGCATATGTTGGGCATAAATAAGGTCGTAATTTCAAACTGCGAATACGTGCAATGAGCCAGAATTTGGCTCCAAATTATTGCTCAAGCCTCGAAATTGGGATATTTGGGATATTTCGAAAACTGCAGGGGAGTTTGTGCGAAATGTGACTCACTGCCGCTTTCAGTACTTGTCATATGTTGGGTATAAAAATCGTAATATCAAACTGCGAATATGTGCAGAGAGCTTGAATTTGGCTCCAAAATATGGCTCAGGCCTCGATATTGTGATGTTTGGGATATTTTGAAAACTGCAGGGAGGTTTGGGACAAATATAACCAAACGCCGCTTTCAACACTTGGCATATGTTGGGTATAAAAAGTCATAATTTCAAACTGCGAATACGTGCAGAGAGCTTGAATTTGGCTCCAAAATATGGCTCAGGCCATGAAAGTGGGATGTTTGGGATATTTTGAAAACTGCAGGGGAGTTTGAGCAAAATGTGACTCACTGCCGCTTTCAGTACTTGGCATATGTTTGGTATAAAAAGTCGTAATTTCAAACTGCGAATACGTGCAGAGAGCCAGAATCTGGCTCCAAAATATGACTCAGGCCTCAAAATTGGAATATTTAGGATATTTTGAAAACTGCAGGGGAGTTTGTAGGAAATGTGACTCACTGCCGCTTTTAGGACTTGGCATATGTTGGGTATAAAATGTCGTAATTTCAAACCGCGAATACGTGCATGGAGCCAGAATTTGGCTCCAAAATATGGCTAAGGCCTCGAAATTGGGATGTTTGGGATATTTTGAAAACTGCAGGGGGGGTTTGGGACAAATGTGACCAAACGCCGCTTTCAGTACTTGGCATATGTTGGGTATAAAAAAGTCGTAATTTCAAACTGCGAATACGTGCAGAGAGCCTGAATTTGGCTGCAAAATATGGCTCAGGCCTCAAAATTGGGATATTTGGGATATTACGAAAACTGCAGGGGAGTTTGTGCGAAATGTGACTCACTGCCGCTTTCAGGACTTGGCATATGTTGGGTATAAAATGTCGTAATTTCAACCCGCGAATACGTGCATAGAGCCAGAATTTGGCTCCAAAATATTGCTCAGTCCTCGAAATTGGGATGTTTGGGATATTTTGAAAACTGCAGGGGGGTTTGGGACAAATATGACCAAACGCTGCTTACAGAACTTGGCATATGTTGGGTATAAAAATTCATAATTTCAAACTGCGAATACGTGCAGAGAGCTTGAATTTGGCTCCAAAATATGGCTCAGGCCATGAAAGTGGGATGTTTGGGATATTTTGAAAACTGCAGGGGAGTTTGAGCAAAATGTGACTCACTGCCGCTTTCACTACTTGGCATATGTTGGGTATAAAAATTCGTAATTTCAAACTGCGAATACGTGCAGAGAGCCAGAATTTGGCTCCAAAATATGGCTAAGGCCTCGAAATTGGGATGTTTGGGATATTTTGAAAACTAAAGGGGGGGGGGGGGGGGTTTGGGACAAATGTGACCAAACGCCGCTTTCAGTACTTGGCATTTGTTGGGTATAAAAAATTCGTAATTTCAAACTGCGAATACGTACAGAGAGCCAGAATTTGGCTCCAAAATATTGCTCAAGCCTCGAAATTGGGATATTTGGGATATTTAGAAAACTGCAGGGGAGTTTGTGCGAAATGTGACTCACTGCCGCTTTCAGTACTTGGCATATGTTGGGTATAAATGTCGTAATTTCAAACCGCGAATACGTGCATAGAGCCAGAATTTGGTCCCAAAATATGGCTAAGGCCTCGAAATTGGGATGTTTGGGATAGTTTGAAAACTGCAGAGGAGTTTGTGCGAAATGTGACTCACTGCCGCTTTCAGGACTTGGCATATGTTGGGTATAAAATATCGTAATTTCAAACCGCGAATACGTGAATAGAGACAGAATTTGGTTTCAAAATATGGCTCAGGCCTCGAAATTGGGATGTTTGGGATATTTTGAAAACTGCAGGTGGGTTTGGGACAATTTTGACCAAACGCCTCTTTCAGTACTTGGTAAATGTTGGGTAAAAAACAGTTGTAATTTCAAACTGCGAATACGTGCAGAGAGCCAGAACTTGGCTCCAAAATATGGCTCAGGCCTCGTTATTATGATGTTTGGGATATTTTGAAAACTGCAGGGGGGTTTGGGACAAATATGACCAAACGCTGCTTACAGAACTTGGCATATGTTGGGTATAAAAAGTCGTAAATTCAAACTGCGAATACGTGCTGAGAGCCTGAGTTTGGCTCCAAAATATGGCTCACGCCTCGAAATTGGGATGTTTGGGGTATTTCGAAAACTGTAGGGGGGTTTGGGACAAATATGACCAAACGCCGCTTACAGAACTTGGCATATGTTGGGTATAAAAAGTCGTAATTTCAAACTGCGAATACGTGCAGAGAGCCAGAATTTGGCTCTAAATTAAAAGTCGTAAATTTCAAACTGCGAATACGTGCATGAGAGCCTGAAGTTTGGCTCCAAAATATGGCTCAGGCCTTGAAAGTGGGATGTTAGGGAAATTTTGAAAACTGCAGGGGAGTTTGAGCAAAATGTGACTCACTGCCGCTTTCAGTACTTGGCATATGTTGGGTATAAAAAGTCGTAATTTCAAACTGCGAATACGTGCAGAGAGCCAGAATTTGGCTCCAAAATATGGCTCAGGCCTCAAAATTGGGATATTTAGGGATATTTCGAAAACTGCAGGGGAGTTTGTTGGAAATGTGACTCACTGCCGCTTTCAGGACTTGGCATATGTTGGGTATAAAATGTCGTAATTTCAAACCGCGAATACTTGCATGGAGCAATAATTTGACTCTAAAATATGGCTCAGACCTCGAAATTGGGTTGTTTGGGATATTTTGAAAACTGCAGAGGGGTTTGGGACAAATGTTCACAAACGCCGCTCTCAGTACTTCGCATATGTTGGTTATAAAAAAGTCGTAATTTAAAAATGCGAATACGTGCAGAGAGCCAGAATTTGGCTCCAAAATATGGCTCAGGCCTCGAAATTGGGATGTTTGGGATATTTTGAAAACTGCAGGGAGGTTTGGGACAAATGTGACCAAACGCCGCTTTCAGTACTTGGAATATGTTGGGTATATAAAGTCGTAATTTCAAACTGCGAATACGTGCAGAGAGCCAGAATTTGGCTCCAAAATATGGCTCAGGCCTAGAAATTGGAATATTTGGGATATTTTGAAAACTGCAAGAGAGTTTGTGCAAAATGTGACTCACTGCCGCTTTCAGGACTTGGCATATGTTGGGTATAAAAGTCGTAATTTCAAACTGCGAATATGTGCATTAGCCAGAATTTGGCTCCAAAATTTGGCTCAGGCCTCGAAATTGGGATGTTTGGGATATTTTGAAAACTGCAGGGGGGTTTGCGACAAATATGACCAAACGCCGCTTTCAGAACTTTGCATATGTTGGGTATTAAAAGTCGTAAATTCAAAGTGCGAATACGTTCAGAGAGCCAGAATTTGGCTCCAAAAAAATGGCTCAAGCCTCGAAATTGGGATGTTTGGGATATTTTGAAAACTGCTGGGGGGTTTGGGACAGATGTAACCAAACGCCGCTTTCAGTACTTGGCAGATGTTGGGTATAAAAAGTCGTAATTTCAAACTGTGAATACGTGCAAAGAGCTTGAATTTGGCTCCAAAATATGGCTCAGGCCTCAAAATTGGGATGTTTGGGATATTTTGTAAACTGCAGGGAGGTTTGGGACAAATGTGACAAAACGCCCCTTTCAGTACTTGGCATATGTTGGGTATATAAAGTCGTAATTTCAAAATGCGAATACGTGCTGAGAGCGAGAATTTGGCTCCAAAATATGGCTCAGGTCTCGAAATTAGGATATTTCTGATATTTTGAAAACTGCAGGGGAGTTTGTGCAAAATGTGACTCACTGCCGCTATCAGGACTTGGCATATGCTGGGTATAAAAAGTCATAATTTCAAACTGTGTATACGTGCATAGAGCCAGAATTTGGCTCCAAAATACGACTCAGGCCTCGAAATTGGGATGTTTAGGATATTTTGAAAATTGCAGGGGGGTTTGGGACAAATGTCACCAAACATTTCAGTACTTCGCATATGTTGGGTATAAAAAAGTCGTAATTTCAAAATACGAATTCGTTCAGAGAGCCAGAATTTGGCTCCAAAATATGGCTCAGGTCTCGAAATTGGGATGTTTAGGATATTTTGAAAACTGCAGGGGGGTTTGGGACAAATGTCACCAAACATTTCAGTACTTCGCATATGTTGGGTATAAAAAAGTCGTAATTTCAAAATACGAATTCGTTCAGAGAGCCAGAATTTGGCTCCAAAATATGGCTCAGGCCTCGAAATTGAGATGTTTGGGATATTTTGAAAACTGCAGGGGGAATTGGGACAAATTTGACAAAACGCCGATTTCAGTACTTGGCATATGTTGGGTATAAAAAAGTCGCAATTTAAAACTACGAATACGTACAGAGAGCCAGAATTTGGCTCCAAAATATGGCTCAGGCCTCGAAATTGGGATGTTTGGGATATTTTGAAAACTGCAAGAAGGATTGAGACAAATATGACCAAATGCCGCTTTCAGTACTTGGTATATGTTGGGTATAAAAAAGTCGTAATTTCAAACTGCGAATAGGTGCAGAGAGCCAGAATTTGGCTCCAAAACATGGCTCAGTCCTCGAAATTGGGATGTTTGGGATATTTTGAAAACTGCTGGGAGGTTTGGGACAAATGTGACCAAATGCCGCTTTCAGTACTTGGTATATGTTAGGTATAAAAAGTCGTAATTTCAAAGTGCGAATACGTGCAGAGAGCCAAAATTTGGCTACAAATTATGGCTCAGGCCTCGAAATTGGGATGTTTGGGATATTTTGAAAACTGCAGGGGAGTTTGTGCAAAATGTCACTCACAGCCGCTTTCAGGACTTGGCATATGTTGGGTATAAAAATTCGTAATTTCAAACTGCGAATACGTGCATAGAGCCAGAATTTTTCTCCAAAATACGGCTCAGGCCTCAAAATTGGGATGTTTGGGATATTTTGAAAACTGCAGGGGGTTTGGGAAAAATATGACCAAACGCACTTTCAGAACTTTGCATATGTTAGGTATAAAAAGTCGTAATTTCAAAGTGCGAATACGTGCAGAGAGCCAAAATTTGGCTACAAAATATGGCTCAGGCCTCGAAATTGGGATGTTTTGGATATTTTGAAAACTGCAGGGGGGGTTTGGGACATATGTGACCAAACGCCGCTTTCATTACTTGGCATATGTTGGGTATAAAAAAGAAGTAATATCAAACGGCGAATACGTGCAGAGAGCCAGAATTTGGCTCCAAAATATAGCTCAGGCCTCGAAATTGGGATATTTGGGATATTTCGAAAACTGCAGGGGAGTTTGTGCAAAATGTGACTCACTGCCGCTATCAGGACTTGGCATATGTTGGGTGTAAAAAGTCGTTATTTCAAACTGTGTATACGTGCATAGAGCCAGAATTTGGCTCCAAAATACGGCTCAGGCCTCGAAATTGGGATGTTTAGGATATTTTGAAAACTGCAGGGGGGTTTGTCACAAATGTCACCAAACGCTTCTTTCAGTACTTCACATATGTTGGGTATAAAAAAGTCGTAATTTCAAACTGAGAATACGTGCAGAGAGCCAGAATTTGGCTCCAAAATATGGCTCAGGCCTCGAAATTGGGATGTTTGGGATATTTTGAAAACTGCAGGGGGGTTTGGGATGTATGTGACCAAACGCCGTTTTCATTACTAGGCACATGTTGGCTATAAAAAATCGTAATTTCAAACGGCGAATACGTGCAGAGAGCCAGAATTTGGGTCCAAAATATGGCTCAGGCCTCGAAATTGGGATGTTTGGGATATTTTGAAAACTGCAAGGGGGTTTCGGACATATGTGACCAAACGGCGCTTTCATTACTTGGCATATGTTGGGTATAAAATAGTCGTAATTTCAAACGGCGAATACGTGCAGAGAGCCAGAATTTGGCTCCAAAATATAGCTCAGGCCTCGAAATTGGGATTTTTGGGGAATTTCGAAAACCGCAGGGGAGTTTGTGCGAAATGTGACTCACTGCCGCTTTCAGTACTTGGCATATATTGGGTATAAAAAAGTCGTAATTTCAAACTGCGAATACGTGCAGAGAGCCTGAGTTTGGCTCCAAAATATGGCTCATGCCTCGAAATTGGGATTTTTGGGGAATTTCGAAAACTGCAGGGGAATTTGTGCAAAATGTGGCTCACTGGCGCTTTCAGTACTTGGCATATGTTGGGTATAAAAATCGTAATATCAAACTGCGAATACGTGCAGAGAGCCAGAATTTGGCTCCAAAATATGGCTCAGGCCTCGATATTGTGATGTTTGGGATATTTTGAAAACTGCAGGGAGGTTTGGGACAAATATAACCAAACGCCGCTTTCAACACTTGGCATATGTTGGGTATAAAAAATTCGTAATTTCATACTGACGAATACGTGCAGAGAGCGAGAAGTTGGCTCCAAAATATGTCTCAGGCCTCGAAATTGGGATATTTGGGATATTTCGAAAACTGTATGGGAGTTTGTGCAAAATTTGACTCACTGCTGCTTTCAGGACTTGGCATATGTTGGGTATAAAAAGTCGTAATTTCAAACTGCGAATACGTGCATAGAGCCAGAATTTGGCTCCAAAATATTGCTCAGTCCTCGAAATTGGGTAGTTTGGGATATTTTGAAAACTGCAGGGGAGTTTGGGACAAATATGACCAAACGCTGCTTACAGAACTTGGCATTTGTTGGGTATAAAAAGTCGTAATTTCAAACTGCGAATACGTGCAGAGAGCCAGAATTTGGCTCCAAAATATGGCTCAGGCCTCGAAATTGTGATGTTTGGGATATTTTGAAAACTGCTGGGGGGTTTGGGATATATGTGACCAAACGCCACTTTCATTACTAGGCACATGTTGGCTATAAAAAAGTCGTAATTTCAAACCGCGAATACGTGCAGAGAGCCAGAAGTTGGCTCCAAAATATGGCTAAGGCCTCGAAATTGGGATGTTTGGGATATTTTGAAAACTGCAGGGGGGGTTTGGGACAAATGTGACCAAACGCCGCTTTCAGTACTTGGCATATGTTGGGTATAAAAAAGTCGTAATTTCAAACTGCGAATACGTGCAGAGAGCCAGAATTTGGCTCCAAAATATTGCTCAAGCCTCGAAATTGGGATATTTGGGATATTTCGAAAACTGCAGGGGAGTTTGTGCGAAATGTGACTCACTGCCGCTTTCAGTACTTGGCATATGTTGGGTATAAAAAAGTCGTAATTTCAAACTGCGTATACGTGCATAGAGCCAGAATTTGGCTCCAAAGTACGGCTCAGGCCTCGAAATTGGGATGTTTAGGATATTTTGAAAACTGCAGGAGGGTATGGGACAAATGTCACCAAACGCCGCTTTCAGTAATTGGTATATGTTGGGTATAAAAAAGTCGTAATTTCAATCTGCGAATACGTGCATAGAGCCAGAATTTGGCTCCAAAATATGGCTCAGGCCTCGAAATTGGGATGTTTGGGATATTTTGAAAACTGCTGGGAGGTTTGGGACAAATGTGACCAAATGCCGCTTTCAGTACTTGGTATATGTTTGGTATAAAAAGTCGTAATTTCAAACTGCGAATACGTGCATAGAGCCAGAATTTGGCTCCAAAATACGGCTCAGGCCTCGAAATTGGGATGTTTGGGATATTTTGAAAACTGCAGGGGAGTTTGGGACAGATGTAACCAAACGCCGCTTTCAGTACTTGCCATATGTTGGGTATAAAAAGTCGTAATTTCAAACTGCGAATACGTGCAAAGAGCTTGTATTTGGCTCCAAAATATGGCTCAGGCCTCGAAATTGGGATGTTTGGGATATTTTGTAAACTGTAGGGAGGTTTGTGACAGATGTAACCAAACGCCGCTTTCAGTACTTGGCATATGTTGGGTATAAAAAGTCGTAATTTCAAACTGTGAATACGTGCAGAGATCCAGAATTTGGCTCTATAATATGGCTCAGGCCTCGAAATTAGGATATTTGAGATATTTTGAAAACTGCAGGGAGGTTTGGGACAAATGTGACCAAACACCGCTTTCAGTACTTGGAATGTGTTGGGTATATAAAGTCGTAATTTCAAACTGCGAATACGTGCAGAGAGCGAGAATTTGGCTCCAAAATATAGCTCAGGCCTCGAAATTGGGATGTTTGGGATATTTTGAAAACTGCAGGGGGGTTTCGGACATACGTGTCCAAACGGCGCTTTCAATACTTGGCATATGTTGGGTATAAAATAGTCGTAATTTCAAACGGCGAATACGTGCAGAGAGCCAGAATTTGGCTCCAAAATATAGCTCAGGCCTCGAAATTGGGATATTAGGGATATTTCGAAAACTGCAGGGGAGTTTGTCCAAAATGTGACTCACTGCCGCTATCAGGACTTGGCATGTGTTGGGAATAAAAAGTCGTTATTTCAAACTGTGTATACGTGCATAGAGCCAGAATTTGGCTCTAAAATACGGCTCACGCCTCTAAATTGGGATGTTTAGGATATTTTGAAAATTGCAGTGGGGTTTGGGACAAATGTCACCAAACGCCGCTTTCAGTACTTCGCATATGTTGGGTATAAAAAAGTCGTAATTTCAAACTGAGAATACGTGCAGAGAGCCAGAATTTGGCTCCAAAATATAGCTCAGGCCTCGAAATTGGGATATTTGGGATGTTTCCAAAACTGCAGGGGAGTTTGTGCAAAATGTGACTCACTGCCGCTATCAGGACTTGGCATATGCTGGGTATAAAAAGTCGTAATTTCAAACTGCGTATACGTGCATAGAGCCAGAATTTGGCTCCAAAATACGGCTCAGGCCTCGAAATTGGGATGTTTAGGATATTTTGAAAACTGCAGGAGGGTATGGGACAAATGTCACCAAACGCCACTTTCAGTACTTTTGCATATGTTGGGTATAAAAAAGTCGCAATTTCAAACTACGAATACGTGCAGAGAGCCAGAATTTGGCTCCAAAATATGGCTCAGGCCTCGAAATTGGGATGTTTGGGATATTTTGAAAACTGCAAGAAGGATTGAGACAAATGTGACCAAACGCCGCTTTCAGTACTTGGTATATGTTGGGTATAAAAAAGTCGTAATTTGAAACTGCGAATACGTGCAGAGAGCCAGAATTTGGCTCCAAAATATAGCTCAGGCCTCGAAATTGGGATATTTGGGATGTTTCCAAAACTGCAGGGGAGTTTGTGCAAAATGTGACTCACTGCCGCTATCAAGACTTGGCATATGCTGGGTATAAAAAGTCATAATTTCAAACTGCGTATACGTGCATAGAGCCAGAATTTGGCTCGAAAATACGGCTCAGGCCTCGAAATTGGGATGTTTAGGATATTTTGAAAACTGCAGGGAGGTTTGGGTCAAATGTCACCAAACGCCGCTTTCAGTACATCGCATATGTTGGGTATAAAAAAGTCGTAATTTAAAACTGCGAATACGTGCAGAGAGCCAGAATTTGGCTCCAAAATATGGCTCAGGCCTCGAAATTGGAACATTTCGGATATTTTGAAAGCTGCAGGGGAGTTTGTGCAAAATGTGACTCACTGCCGCTATCAAGACTTGGCATATGTTGTGTATAAAAAAGTCGTAATTTAAAACTGCGAATACGTGCAGAGAGCCAGAATTTGGCTCGAAAATATGGCTCAGGCCTCAAAATTGAGATGTTTGGGATATTTTGAAAACTGTAGTGGGGATTGGGACAAATGCGACCAAACGCCGCTTTCAGAACTTGGCATATGTTGGTTATAAAAAAGTGATGTGGAAAGCATGGGGGATTTTTTTTATATTGCAGAATGGTGACTGGGGCTAGTGCGTGATGCTTTCCTACTAATCCAAACCCACTCAGATGCACCTGCTATATTTAGATCAACAACACTGCTGATCTATGATTTATCCAGTGTCTAATGTCACTTAATGGAGAGATTTAGCAAGAGGTCAGCAGCAGATCAACTTTTTCTAAATACCATGTTGGCGATCACAGCAAACAATGAGGGTGAAAAAAAGTTCATTTGCTGAGAGATTGTAATTCAGTAGAACTCCATTCACACTGACTGATGCCAAAATCTAATATATCCATATCAGCCTGGATAGCTCCAGGGAACCTCTGGCTCTCGCCAAGTAAATGATGTTTCATTACATTCATTTTTTTTTTACCCTGTCTGTAAGACATCGTTTTCTACAGATAAAATAATAACTATTTGGTATTTTTGAACATCATTCTCATAAATTTCTGCTCTGTTTAATTGAAGCCTTTTTATTTCTGCCATCCAACTATTATGAAGCTAAATGAGCTACGTAACAGCAATCCACGATTAGCAGAACTCACTACCAAACAGGTTAGTGGGAGGGATGAAGTTTGATGCAAATGACAGATAAGGACACACTTTAAAAGGATTCAGTATAAGTAGAAAAATAAACACACAATTTAACAGGAGCATCTCTAAGCAGTAGCGTATATACTAAGCCTACAAACATAGGATTATGCCTAAACAGTAGGAGTGAGTGCTCCCAAAGACACAAAGCCAGTGTTCTAAACACTTATATTCGTCGAGCCCTTACCCACTGCTCAGAATGGAGCAACGTCAGTAGGGAGTTTGAAAGTTAACTGAAGTGTTGGTGAACAATGGATATAGCAACAAAGAAATAAACGCAACATAAGATGACACCTGGACCAGGTACAATCCTGAACCTAGAACAGAAACCACAACACCTCCAATAATATTATAATACAAATCAGATTTGGAAGGAAGGATTGGGCTACAGGAAGGATTGGGCTACAGGAAGGATTGGTCTACAAGAAGGATTGGGCTACAGGAAAGATTGGGCTACAGGAAGGATTGAGCTACAGGAAGGATTGGTCTACAGGAAGGATTGGGCTACAAGAAGGATTGGGCTACAGGAAAGATTGGGCTACAGGAAGGATTGAGCTACATCTCCAAATGTATATTTGCCAGATAATTTGGCACTAAAAACAAAGAGCATATATTATTGTTTAGACTAAATCCGCTACTCATTACTTTCCTGAAGTTGTCGTATATACACTACAAAATCTGCGTGTAAATCACAAGACAATTAACACGTGATGAAAATGGTGACGACAGTGTCAGACCACGAAGGAAGAATTGAAACAGGAATTTCCTTAAGTATTTTCGTAATTAATAATACATCTAAAGAAGGGTGTTTCAATTCTTCCTTCGAGGTCTGACATTGTCACTACAGTGTTGAATGTATTTAAACGTTGCAACAATGAATAATGAGAACAATCATTATATGGATGGCGTAATAACAGGGGAGCATTAGCCCCTCTGGTGGTCAGATGCTTAACTGTATTAGAGGTTGACAGTTTAGATATTATAGTGAAGTAAGGGTGAGTGGCGCGTCTGGGAGTCCCGCTTCTTAACGTGTGGCTCATTTGTCGACCAGCCGCCGCCTGGCAAGTGTCACGTTGATTACCAGTGAGCAAAAAATAAATGTGTTACAGATATCATTACTCAATCATAATATAGAAAGAATTGTTCGGGGTGTGTACTTCATGTTGTTATTCGTTATTATTTTGTATATTTTATGTATTTAGACAAAATATAGAGGAGATTGTCAGGTGGCAGCCATAGGTGTACCCGCTAGTTAAGTCATTAGGGCGCTTGTGGTGGCCTTAATAGCCATGCCAGTAGCTAGCCAGCAATCTTAAGGTTATCTTGAGATGATTTCAGGGCTTAGCATCCCCCGCGGCCCTGTCCTCGACCAAGCCTTCTTTTTCTTACACATCCCCAGGAAACAGCCCATAGCAGCTGTCTAACTCCCAGGTACTTATTTACTGATAGGTATACAGGGTCATCAGGGTGAAAGAAAGTGTCCATTTGTTTCAGCCTCCACCGGGGATCGACCCCGGAACCTCAGGATTACGAATCCGGAGCACTCTCCACTCGGCTGTCAGGCCCCTTAAAACAACCCAAAGAGAAATCTTCTACATATTTTGATGAAAATCTGAATGAAACGAGAAATGTTGGCCACAGATTGTGTGAAGATGGTGGGGGGGGGGATTGAGGGGGTGCAGGTTAGTACGATGAGCATGATTCAGAATGATGGAAGGAGAAGGGCTCCTATGATGAATTGACCTAAGGGCCACCATCTACAGTGGCCTCGACGGGGACAGGACGGCGGCACCTTGTCAAAGGTCAGCCTTCCTACTCCCTCCACCCTTATTTTATTGAGGATTTGTCTTGTGTATATTGTGAACTAAGAGGAATGACTCGGCATTTACGACTTGAGTGGTTAAGCGGGTTCATGGGTTAATAATCCTATGGGGGAAACAACACATCTATTTTCTGTGTTACATTGTGGCTTGTTGAGCTTGAAGCTGTTGTCCAGCCTGTGTCAAATATGATATTTTAGAGAAGTGGTCTGTATTAATGACCTCCAACTTGGTCAGTATTACAAAGGCCTCGGCTGTTATTTATTTATTTATATAACTACAAGTTATATTGGGTTTCTGATCAACCCGTCCTCTTAAAACTAACGTCACTTTTGGCTGGTATGCGCGGCACTATGGCCAAATTTGGACGTAATTTGAAATGAAATCGACTCACAAAAGTGACGCACGGTTCCGTTTTCTGTTTGAGTCGTCCGGCTTACTCGGCCAGCTTAGAAGAGGATTCTTTCCATTAACATTTTTCATAACGTTTTGAAACTTTATGAGAATTTCCTGCCCACCTAACCTACCAGAGGACCCTTAACTTATTGTTGTTGAAAAAAAGCCCAAATTTATTTTCATTTTGTTTTCATTTCCAAATTACGTCCATATTCGGCCTTACGGGTAAACGGCCAAAAGCGACGCTATTTTTAAGAGGACAGGTGACAAGGAGTACATAGCCCTGTGTGTTTACATTCTTGTAAAGCCACTAGTACGCATAGCACTTCGGCCAGGTCCTTAATTTAACAGATAATATTAAGTAGGTAATTTCTAGGAAAATTTATAGGCTAATCTATCTAAATCTATAACAATTTAAACTTTTATAGTGTTAGTCCTTCAAAGATTCGTGGTAGTGACAGTTGAACAAGTTCTGGCATGATTGTTGTTGCTGTCTTGAACTTTCTCCAAAGCTGAAAATCATTGATGTGTTTTTGAAGTGAGGTTTCCATATTAGGACACAGTAGGCCAGATGGGACCACAACAGAGACTCGTACAGTTGAATATTCAACGTTGTTCGTTTCAGTCAAAGATTCGTTTAACTATTCTTAAGGATTGTTTTCATATTAACTGTGAGTCCCAGATGTTCAATGGCTGGTACATCATAACTCCTAGGTAATATTGACTTAAATTTACCAGAGGGCCACCATTTCTCCATAGTGCCCTCTACGGCAACAGGAAGCCGGCGGCTTGTCAAAGGTTCCCCTATGGTTCCTGAGAATTTTGTCTATCTGTATTTTGAGCGCGCAAACTGCTGCATTATGACATTAAAGGTAGTGTGATAATATGCACAACGTGTTTTGTAGCTAAGGTAAAGGTGACTTGTAATGTTTAGCAACAAGTCACCCTAGATTGTTTAGTGTGTTGACGACGACGTTTCGGTCCTGGACCATTCTCAAGTCGACTTGAGAATGGTCCAGGATGGACCGAAACGTCGTCATCCCTTCACCTGCTAGTGTGTGGCCTGGTCAAACTACTTCAGCCACGTTATTGTGACTCATCGCCTGCACTTAGTGTGTTAACGACTAGGGCGATGGAGTGGTCATATCAGGATGGCAATTGTGCAAATAAATGTGGAAGATAATTGTTTCCATCTTGTTTACTCTGCGATATGAAATGGTTTCACCTGTAAATGGTCCTTTTTGACAATGTAATCACTAGGCTTCTAACGTTGGTTTGGTGCTCAGAGACCATATACTGTACTTAAGAGGTTTTAAGCATGTTATTTATATAATTTAGGCCAATAAACAGCTAAATAAATTAATAATACACAGTACGTTTATCTAAGATTAGCTAAAGGTTTGTTTTTAGTGGAAGACCCTAATAAGATAATGTGTTTCTATGTAACTTTAAAAGAACATTGATGCTTAACCATAGCCTCATGAGTCGGAGACAAAAATGTACTCCGTTAGGCTATTGCAGTCTTATCAGTCTTGCCTACTCGCTATTGTTGATACAATCTTTAATTAATCTCCATTGCAATTTCACCTTTTCCAGTGATTGGTTCCAGTGTTCTTGAAATTCATAATTGTATTTTCCTACTCGATTGTATTTGAAATAAACTGTTTATACTTACCCTGGTGCTACATAGCCTTCCCGGTTTGGTGCCTTATTTTAATAATTACTTATACTTGCCCTTAATATATGTAAAAAATATTTTTTCAGGAGTGTGGCACGTGTGGACAAGTGTTGGATCAGAGGAGTCAAGGTAAAGTGCTTATTTAACAACTAGTTCTGGGGAGGAGCGGGTGGAACTAGATGGACGTAGTCAACTTCACATTCTTGTTACACTAACACTGGTTTGTGCCTCGGAGAGGCTGCAGGATCCAATATGTTCAGTAGATCTTCGGTTTCAACTCCTTTTGACCATGTCGTAGCTCAGTCGATTACGGCAGCGTCTGGGATGCTCTCGGACGCAGGTTCGAATCCTCGTCCCGGCCCTTGTGGATTTGTACACTCTTGTTAGCAGGCTGAGAGCTTTTCTTTCCCATAGATTTATTTATAGAAGAGTTAGCAATAAGTCGGCTGGGTTTATTAACGTATTGTTTTTAGGCCCCATTTACATTATGCCGTTCAGTTTTGGTCGCCATACTAAAGAATGGACATAATTCACTAGAACACGTCAGTTAGGATGACAAAGTTAATCCCGCAAATTAGAAAGCTTCCATATGAAGAGATGTTGGAAAAACCTTAACGTGACATGATTGAAGTGTACAAGTGGATGAATGGGCATAACAAGGGAGTTATTGATAAGGCTTTAAATGAAGATAAGTTTAGATTTAGGAAATACCTGGGTAAATACTGGTTTGGTAACTGGGTTGTGGATTTGCGGAACCAATTACTGGATCATGTGCAGACGACGAGTCACAATAATACCTGCGTTCACAGTTCATCCTCGTCGCCAATGTGGTGTTTGTGTGTTACTGAGGAAGTCTTGGTTGTAGGGTTGATGTAAAGTCATGACTTGGTTACTGACTTTAATACTTAATATGATTACATGACTAGTAGCTACCAAGCTTGGCGGGCGTCCTGTACGCTCTCTTGTTTACCTCCCCTCTCTGGCGTCCCAGCCGCCGCACATAGAAAACGGATGGTACCATTTTCTGTGAACATGACAAGCCCCAGGCGAGGTGTGGAAAGAAAGTCCAGCCAGGGGCGTTCAATCTGTGCGCCAAGATGGCCGACCTTCGGGCGGGAATCTCCTCCACAACCAAATCTTTTATTGAGGAGTTGTTGCCAACCTACTTTTATCTGGCATGTATTATGCCAGTTTTCGCCTCGCATAATTTTTTCTCATTTGGAAATACAATATTATCTTCACTATAAATTACTACTATAGTGTGTCATTTCTGCGCACACTCATCTCTAAATAAAATGATTACAAATATTTCCAAAGACATAAACTGCCTCATCCAGCCCGCCTCTTCCCTCATTCCAAATCCAAAAACCCTCCAACTCCAACTCCAAGAGGAATTTCAAACTGCGAATACGTGCAGAGAACCAGAATTTGGCTCCAAAATATGGCTCAGGCCTCGAAATTGAGATGTTTAGGATATTTTGAAAACTGCAGGGGAGTTTGTGCAAAATAGTGACACACTGCCTGCTTTCAGGACTTGGCATATGTTGTGTATAAAAAGTCGTAATTTCAAACTGCGAATAAGTGCAGAGAGCCTAGTATTTGGCTCCAAAATATGGCTCAGGCCTCGAAATTGGGATGTTTGGGATATTTTGTAAACTGTAGGGAGGTTTGGGACAGATGTAACCAAACGCCGCTTTCAGTACTTGGCATATGTTGGGTATAAAAAGTCCTAATTTCAAACTGTGAATACGTGCAGAGATCCAGAATTTGGCTGTATAATATGGCTCAGGCCTCGAGATTAGGATATTTGAGATATTTTGAAAACTGCAGGGAGGTTTGGGACAAATGTGACCAAACATCGCTTTCAGTACTTGGAATATGTTGGGTATATAAAGTCGTAATTTCAAACTGCGAATACGTGCAGAGAGCGAGAATTTGGCTCCACAATATGGCTCAGGCCTCGAAATTGGGATGTTTGGGATATTTTGAAAACTGCAGGGGGGTTTCGGACATATGTGTCCAAACGGCGCTTTCATTACTTGGCATATGTTGGGAATAAAAAGTCGTTATTTCAAACTGCGTATACGTGCAGAGAGCCAGAATTTGGCTCCAAAATAAGTATCAGGCCTTAAAATTGGGATATTTGGGATATTTCGAAAACTGCAGGGGAGTTTGTGCGAAATGTGATTCACTGCCGCTTTCAGGACTTGGCATATGTTTGGTATAAAAAGTCGTATTTTCACACTGCGAATACGTGCAGAGAGCCAGAATTTGGCTCCAAAATAAGTATCAGGCCTTAAAATTGGGATATTTGGGATATTTCGAAAACTGCAGGGGAGTTTGCGCAAAATGTGACACACTGCCACTTTCAGTACTTGGTATATGTTGGGTATAAAAAAGTCGTAATTTCAAACTGCGAATACGTGCAGAGAGCCAGAATTTGGCTCCAAAATAAGTATCAGGCCTTAAAATTGGGATATTTGGGATATTTCGAAAACTGCAGGGGAGTTTGCGCATAATGTGACTCACTGCCACTTTCAGTACTTGGTATATGTTGGGTATAAAAAAGTCGTAATTTCAAACTGCGAATACGTGCAGAGAGCCAGAATTTGGCTCCAAAATATGGCTCAGGCCTCGAAATTGGGATATTTGGGATGTTTCCAAAACTGCAGGGGAGTTTGTGCAAAATGTGACTCACTGCCGCTATCAAGACTTGGCATATGCTGGGTATAAAAAGTCGTAATTTCAAACTGCGTATACGTGCATAGAGCCAGAATTTGGCTCGAAAATACGGCTCAGGCCTCGAAATTGGGATGTTTAGGATATTTTGAAAACTGCAGGGAGGTTTGGGTCAAATGTCACCAAACGCCGCTTTCAGTACTTCGCATATGTTGGGTATAAAAAAGTCGTAATTTAAAACTGCGAATACGTGCAGAGAGCCAGAATTTGGCTCCAAAATATGGCTCAGGCCTCGAAATTGGAATATTTCGGATATTTTGAAAGCTGCAGGGGAGTTTGTGCAAAATATGACTCACTGCCGCTTTCAGTACTTTGCGTATGTTGGGTATAAAAAGTCGTAATTTCAAACTGCGAATACGTGCATAGAGCCAGAATTTGGCTCCAAAATAGTGCTCAGTCCTCGAAATTGGGATGTTTGGGATATTTTGAAAACCTCAGTGGGCTTGGGACAAATATGACCAAACACCGCTTTCAGAACTTGGCATATGTTGGGTATAAAAAGTCGTAATTTCAAACTGCGAATACGTGCAGAGAGCCAGAACTTGGCTCCGAAATATAGCTCAGGCCTGAAAATTGGAATATTTGGGATATTTCGAAAACTGCAGGGGAGTTTGTGCGAAATGTGAATCACTGCCGCTTTCAGGACTTGGCATATGTTGGGTATAAAATGTCGTAATTTCAAACCACGAATACGTGCATAGAGCCAGAATTTGGCTCCAAAATACGGGTCAGGCCTCGAAATTGGGATGTTTGGAATATTTTGAAAACTGCAGGGGGGGTTTTGGACAATAGTGACCAAACGCCGCAATCAGTACTTAGCATATGTTGGGTATAAAAAAGTCGTAATTTCAAACTGCGAATACGTGCAGGGAGCCAGAATTTGGCTCCAAAATATGGCTCAGGCATCGAAATTGGGATATTCGTAATTTCAAACTGCGAATATGTGCAGAGAGCCAAAATTTGGCTCCAAAATATAGCTCATGCCTCGAAATTGGGATGTTTGGGATATTTTGAAAAATGCAGGGGAGTTTGTGCAAAATGTGACTTACTGCCGCTTTCAGGACTTGGCATATGTTGGGGAAAAAAGTCGTAATTTCAAACTGCGAATACGTGCAGAGAGCCAGAATTTGGCTCCAAAATATGGCTCAGGCCTCAAAATTGGGATGTTTGGGATATTTTGAAAACTGCAGGGGGGGTTTTGGACAAATGTGACCAAACGCCGCGATCTGTACTTGGCATATGTTGGGTATAAAAAAGTCGTAATTTCAAACTGCGAATACGTGCAGAGAGCCAGAATTTGGCTCCAAAATATGGCTCAGGCCTCGAAATTGGGATGTTTGGGATATTTTGAAAAATGCCGGGTGGATTGAGACAAATGTGACCAATTGCCGCTTTCAGTACTTGGCATATGTTGGGTATAAAAAAGTGGTAATTTCAAACTGCGAATATGTGCAGAGAGCCAGAATTTGTCTCCGAAATATGACTCAGGACTCGAAATTGGGATTTTTGGGATATTTTGAAAACTGCAGGGAGGTTTGGGACAAATTTGACCAAATGCCACTTTTAGTACTTGGCATATGTTGGGTAAAAAAAGTCGTAATTTCAAACTTCGAATACGTGCAGAGAGCCAGAATTTGACTCCAAAATATGGCTCAGGCCTCGATATTGGGATATTTGGGATATTTCGAAAACTGCAGGGGAGTTTGTGCGAAATGTGACTCACTGCCGCTTTCAGTACTTGGCTTATTTTGGGTATAAAAATCGTAATATCAAACTGCGAATACGTTCAGAGAGCCAGAATTTAGCTCCAAAACATGGCTCAGGCCTCGATATTGTGATGTTTGGGATATTTTGAAAACTGCAGGGAGGTTATGGACAAATGTAACCAAACGCCGCTTTCAGTACTTGGCATATGTTGGGTATAAAAAAATCTTATTTTCAAACTGCGAATACGTGCAGAGAGCCAGAATTTGGCTCCAAAATATAGCTCAGGCCTCAAAATTAGTATATTTGAGATATTTCGAAAACTGCAGGGGAGCTTGTGCGAAATGTGACTCACTGCCGCTTTCAGTACTTGGCATATGTTGGGTATAAAATTCCGTAATTTCAAACCGCGAATACGTGCATAGGGCCAGAATTTGGCTCCAAAATATGGCTCAGGCCTCGAAATTGGGATGTTTGGAATATTTTGAAAACTGCAGGGGGGGTTTTGGACAAATGTGACCAAACGCCACTTTCAGCACTTGGTATATTTTGGGTATAAAAAAGTTGTAATTTCAAACTGCGAATACGTGCAGAGAGCCAGAATTTGGCTCCAAAATACGGCTCAGGCCTCGAATTTGGGATATTTGGGATATTTTGAAAACTGCATGGGGGGTTTGGGACAAATGTGACCAAACGCCACTTTCAGCACTTGGTATATTTTGGGTATAAAAAAGTTGTAATTTCAAACTGCGAATACGTGGAGAGAGCCAGAATTTGGCTCCAAAATACGGCTCAGGACTCGAATTTGGGATATTTGGGATATTTCGAAAACTGCAGGGGAGTTTGTGCAAAATGTGACTCACTGCCGCTTTCAGTACTTGGCATATGTTGGGTATAAAAAAGTTTTAATTTCGAACTGCGAATATGTGCAGAGAGCCAGAATTTGGCTCCAAAATATGGCTCAGGCCTCGAAATTGGGATGTTTGGGATATTTTGAAAAATGCCGTGTGGATTGAGACAAATGTGACCAATTGCCGCTTTCAGTACTTGGAATATGTTGGGTATAAAAAGTCGTAATTTCAAACTTCGAATACGTGCAGAGAGCCAGAATTTGTCTCCAAAATATGGCTCAGGACTCGAAATTGGGATTTTTGGGATATTTTGAAAACTGCAGGGAGGTTTGGGACAAATTTGACCAAATGCCACTTTCAGTACCTGGCATATGTTGGGTATAAAAAGTCGTAATTTCAAACTTCGAATACGTGCAGAGAGCCAGAATTTGGCTCCAAAATATAGTTCAGGCCTCAAAATTGGGATATTTGGGATATTTCGAAAACTGCGGGGGAGTTTTTGCAAAATATGACTCACTGCCGCTTTCAGGACTTGGCATATGTTGGGTATAAAATGCCGTAATTTCAAACCGCGAATACGTGCATAGGGCCAGAATTTGGCTCCAAAATATGGCTCAGGCCTCGAAATTGGGATGTTTGGGATATTTTGAAAACTGCAGGGGGGGTTTTGGACAAATGTTTCCAAATGCCACTTTCAGTACTTGGTATATGTTGGGTATAAAAAAGTTGTTATTTCAAACTGCGAATATGTGCAGAGAGCCAGAATTTGACTCCAAAATATGGCTCAGGCCTCGAAATTGGATGTTTGGGATATTTTGAAAACTGCAGGGGGGGTTTTGGACAAATGTTTCCAAATGCCACTTTCAGTACTTGGCATATGTTGGGTATAAAAAGTCGTAATTTCAAACTTCGAATACGCGCAGAGAGCCAGAATTTGGCTCCAAAATATAGCTCAGGCCTCAAAATTGGGATGTTTGGGATATTTTGAAAACTGCAGGGGGGTTTTGGACAAATGTGACCAAACGCCGCGTTCAGTACTTGGAATATGTTGGGTATAAAAAGTCGTAATTTCAAACTTCGAATACGTGCAGAGAGCCAGAATTTGTCTTCAAAATATGGCTCAGGACTCGAAATTGGGATTTTTGGGATATTTTGAAAACTGCAGGGAGGTTTGGGACAAATTTGACCAAATGCCACTTTCAGTACTTGGCATAAGTTGGGTATAAAAAGTCGTAATTTCAAACTTTGAATACGCGCAGAGAGCCAAAATTTGGCTCCAAAATATTGCTCAGGCCTCTAAATTGGGATATTTGAGATATTTCGAAAACTGCAGGGGAGCTTGTGCGAAATGTGACTCACTGCCACTTTCAGGACTTGGCATATGTTGGGTATAAAATGCCGTAATTTCAAACCGCGAATACGTGCATAGAGCCAGAATTTGGCTCCAAAATATGGGTCAGGCCTCGAAATTGGGATGTTTGGGATATTTTGAAAACTGCAGGGGGGGTTTTGGACAAATGTGACCAAACGCCGCGTTCAGTACTTGGCATATGTTGGGTATAAAAAAGTTGTAATTTCAAACTGCGAATACGTGCAGAGAGCCAGAATTTGGCTCCAAAATACGGCTCAGGCCTCGAAATTGGGATATTTGGGATATTTCGAAAACTGCAATGGAGTTTGTGCAAAATTTGACTCACTGCCGCTTTCAGTACTTGGCATATGTTGGGTATAAAAATCGTAATATCAAACTGCGATTACGTGCAGAGAGCTAGATCTTGGCTCCAAAATATGGCTCAGGCCTCGATATTGTGATGTTTGGGATATTTTGAAAACTGCTGGGAGGTTTGGGACAAATATAACCAAACGCCGCTTTCAACACTTGGCATATGTTGGGTATAAAAAATTCGTAATTTCATACTGCGAATACGCGCATAGAGCCAGAATTTGGCTCCAAAATATTGCTCAGTCCTCGAAATTGGGTAGTTTGGGATATTTTGAAAACTGCAGGGGGGTTTGGGACAAATATGACCAAACGCTGCTTACAGAACTTGGCATATGTTGGGTATAAAAAGTAGTAATTTCAAACTGCGAATACGTGCAGAGAGCTTGAATTTGGCTCCAAAATATGGCTCAAGCCTTGAAAGTGGGATGTTTGGGATATTTTGAAAACTGCAGGGGAGTTTGAGCAAAATGTGACTCACTGCCGCTTTCAGTATTTGGCGTATGTTGGGTATAAAAAGTCGGTTTTTCAAACTGCGAATACGTGCAGAGAGCCAAAATTTGGCTCCAAAATATGGCTCATGCCTCGAAATTGGGATATTTGGGATATTTCGAAAACTGCAATAGAGTTTGTGCAAAATGTGACTCACTGCCGCTTTCAGGACTTAGCATATGTTGGGTATAAAATGTCGTAATTTCAAACCACGAATACGTGCATGGTGCAAGAATTTGGCTCCAAAATATGGCTAAGGCCTCGAAATTGGGATATTTGGGATATTTCGAAAACTGCAAGGGAGTTTGTGCAAAATGTGACTAACTCCCTCTTTCAGGACTTAGCATATGTTGGGTATAAAAAGTCGTAATTTCAAACTGCGAATACGTGCAGAGAGCCAAAATTTGGCTCCAAAATATGGCTCATGCCTCGAAATTGGGATGTTTGGGATATTTCGAAAACTGCAATAGAGTTTGTGCAAAATGTGACTAACTCCCGCTTTCAGGACTTAGCATATGTTGGGTATAAAAAGTCGTAATTTCAAACTTCGAATACGTGCAGAGAGCCAGAATTTGGCTCTAAAATATGGCTCAGGCCTCGAAATTGGGATGTTTGGGATATTTTGAAAACTGCAGGGAGGTTTGGGACAAATTTGACCAAATGCCACTTTCAGTACATGGCATAAGTTGGGTATAAAAAGTCGTAATTTCAAACTTTGAATACGTGCAGAGAGCCAGAATTTGGCTCCAAAATATGGCTAAGGCCTCGAAATTGGGATGTTTGGGATATTTTGAAAACTGCAGGGGTGCGTTTGGGACAAATGTGACCAAACACCGCTTTCAGTACTTGGCATATGTTGGGTATAAAAAATTCGTAATTTCAAACTGCGAATATGTGCAGAGAGCCAGAATTTGGCTCCAAAATATGGCTCAGGCCTCGAAATTTTGATATTTGGGATATTTTGAAACTGCAGGGGAGTTTGTGCAAAATTTGACTCACTGCTGCTTTCAGGACTTGGCATATGTTGGGTATAAAAAGTCGTAATTTCAAACCGCGAATACGTGCATAGAGCCAGAATTTGGCTCCAAAATATGGCTAAGGCCTCGAAATTGGGATGTTTGGGATATTTTGAAAACTGCAGGGGGGGGGGGTTTGGGACAAATGTGACCAAACACCGCTTTCAGTACTTGGCATATGTTGGATATAAAAATCGTAATATCAAACTGCGAATACGTGCAAAGAGCTAGAACTTGGCTCCAAAATATGGCTCAGGCCTCGATATTGTGATGTTTGGGATATTTTGAAAACTGCTGGGAGGTTTGGGACAAATATAACCAAACGCCGCTTTCAACACTTGGCATATGTTGGATATAAAAATCGTAATATCAAACTGCGAATACGTGCAAAGAGCTAGAACTTGGCTCCAAAATATGGCTCAGGCCTCGAAATTGGGATGTTTGGGATATTTTGAAAACTGCAGGGGGGTTTGGGAAAGATGTAACCAAACGCCGCTTTCATTACTTGGCATATGTTGGGAATAAAATAGTCGTAATTTCAAACGGCGAATACGTGCAGAAAGCCAGAATTTGGCTCCAAAATATAGCTCAGGCCTCGAAATTGGGATATTTGGGATATTTCGAAAACTGCAGGGGAGTTTGTCCAAAATGTGACTCACTGCCGCTATCAGGACTTGGCATATGTTGGGAATAAAAAGTCGTTATTTCAAACTGCGTATACGTGCATAGAGCCAAAATTTGGCTCCAAAATACGGCTCAGGCCTCTAAATTGGGATGTTTAGGATATTTTGAAAACTGCAGTTGGGTTTGGGACAAATGTCACCAAACGCCGTTTTCAGTAATTCGCATATGTTGGGTATAAAAAAGTCGTAATTTCAAACTGAGAATACGTGCAGAGCCAGAATTTGGCTCCAAAATATGGCTCAGGCCTCGAAATTGGGATGTTTGGGATATTTTGAAAACTGCAGGGGGGTTTGGGATATATGTGACCAAACGCCGCTTTCATTACTAGGCACATGTTGGCTATAAAAAAGTCGTAATTTCAAACGGCGAATACGTGCGTAGAGCCAGAATTTGGCTCCAAAATATAGCTCAGGCCTCGAAATTGGGATATTTGGGATGTTTCCAAAACTGCAGGGGAGTTTGTGCAAAATGTGACTCACTGCCGCTATCAGGACTTGACATATGCTGGGTATAAAAAGTCGTAATTTCAAACTGCGTATACGTGCATAGAGCCAGAATTTGGCTCCAAAATACGGCTCAGGCCTCGAAATTGGGATGTTTAGGATATTTTGAAAACTGCAGGAGGGTATGGGACAAATGTCACCAAACGCCGCTTTCAGTACTTTGCATATGTTGGGTATAAAAAAGTCGTAATTTAAAACTGTGAATACGTTCAGAGAGCCAGAATTTGGCTCCAAAATATGGCTCAGGCCTCGAAATTGGGATGTTTAGGATATTTTGAAAACTGCAGCAGGGTATGGGACAAATGTCACCTAACGCCGCTTTCAGTACTTTGCATATGTTGGGTATAAAAAAGTCGTAATTTCAAACTGCGTATACGTGCATAGAGCCAGAATTTGGCTCCAAAATACGGCTCAGGCCTCGAAATTGGGATGTTTAGGATATTTTGAAAACTGCAGGAGGGTATGGGACAAATGTCACCAAACGCCGCTTTCAGTAATTGGCATATGTTGGGTATAAAAAATTCGCAATTTCAAACTACGAATACGTGCAGAGAGCCAGAATTTGGCTCCAAAATATGGCTCAGGCCTCGAAATTGGGATGTTTGGGATATTTTGAAAACTGCTGGGAGGTTTGGGACAAATGTGACCAAATGCCGCTTTCAGTACTTGGTATATGTTGGGTATAAAAAGTCGTAATTTCAAACGGCGAATACGTGCAGAGAGCCAGAATATGGCTCCAAAATATGGCTCAGGCCTCTTAATTGGGTTATTTGGGATATTTCGAAAACTGCAGGGAGGTTTGGGACAAATTTGACCAAATGCCACTTTCAGTACTTGGCATAAGTTGGGTATAAAAAGTCGTAATTTCAAACTTTGAATACGTGCAGAGAGCCAAAATTTGGCGCCAAAATATTGCTCAGGCCTCTAAATTGGGATATTTGAGATATTTCGAAAACAGCAGGGGAGCTTGTGCGAAATGTGACTCACTGCCACTTTCAGGACTTGGCATATGTTGGGTATAAAATGTCGTAATTTCAAACCGCGAATACGTGCATAGAGCCAGAATTTGGCTCCAAAATATGGCTAAGGCCTCGAAATTGGGATGTTTGGGATATTTTGAAAACTGCAGGGGGGGGGGGTTTGGGACAAATGTGACCAAACACCGCTTTCAGTACTTGGCATATGTTGGTATAAAAATCGTAATATCAAACTGCGAATACGTGCAAAGAGCTAGAACTTGGCTCCAAAATATGGCTCAGGCCTCGATATTGTGATGTTTGGGATATTTTGAAAACTGCTGGGAGGTTTGGGACAAATATAACCAAATGCCGCTTTCAACACTTGGCATATGTTGGGTATAAAAATCGTAATATCAAACTGCGAATACGTGCAAAGAGCTAGAACTTGGCTCCAAAATATGGCTCAGGCCTCGAAATTGGGATGTTTGGGATATTTTGAAAACTGCAGGGGGGTTTGGGACAGATGTAACCAAACGCCGCTTTCATTACTTGGCATATGTTGGGTATAAAATAGTCGTAATTTCAAACGGCGAATACGTGCAGAAAGCCAGAATTTGGCTCCAAAATATAGCTCAGGCCTCGAAATTGGGATATTTGGGATATTTCGAAAACTGCAGGGGAGTTTGTCCAAAATGTGACTCACTGCCGCTATCAGGACTTGGCATATGTTGGGAATAAAAAGTCGTTATTTCAAACTGCGTATACGTGCATAGAGCCAAAATTTGGCTCCAAAATACGGCTCAGGCCTCTAAATTGGGATGTTTAGGATATTTTGAAAACTGCAGTGGGGTTTGGGACAAATGTCACCAAACGCCGCTTTCAGTAATTCGAATATGTTGGGTATAAAAAAGTCGTAATTTCAAACTGAGAATACGTGCAGAGAGCCAGAATTTGGCTCAAAAATATGGCTCAGGCCTCGAAATTGGGATGTTTGGGATATTTTGAAAACTGCAGGGGGGTTTGGGATATATGTGACCAAACGCCGCTTTCATTACTAGGCACATGTTGGCTATAAAAAAGTCGTAATTTCAAACGGCGAATACGTGCGTAGAGCCAGAATTTGGCTCCAAAATATAGCTCAGGCCTCGAAATTGGGATATTTGGGATGTTTCCAAAACTGCAGGAGAGTTTGTGCAAAATGTGACTCACTGCCGCTATCAGGACTTGACATATGCTGGGTATAAAAAGTCGTAATTTCAAACTGCGTATACGTGCATAGAGCCAGAATTTGGCTCCAAAATACGGCTCAGGCCTCGAAATTGGGATGTTTAGGATATTTTGAAAACTGCAGAAGGGTATGGGACAAATGTCACCAACGCCGCTTCAGTACTTTGCATATGTTGGGTATAAAAAAGTCGTAATTTAAAACTGTGAATACGTACAGAGAGCCAGAATTTGGCTCCAAAATATGGCTCAGGCCTCGAAATTGGGATGTTTAGGATATTTTGAAAACTGCAGGAGGGTATGGGACAAATGTCACCTAACGCCGCTTTCAGTACTTTGCATATGTTGGGTATAAAAAAGTCGTAATTTCAAACTGCGTATACGTGCATAGAGCCAGAATTTGGCTCCAAAATACGGCTCAGGCCTCGAAATTGGGATGTTTAGGATATTTTGAAAACTGCAGGAGGGTATGGGACAAATGTCACCAAACGCCGCTTTCAGTAATTGGCATATGTTGGGTATAAAAAATTCGCAATTTCAAACTACGAATACGTGCAGAGAGCCAGAATTTGGCTCCAAAATATGGCTCAGGCCTCGAAATTGGGATGTTTGGGATATTTTGAAAACTGCAGGGAGGTTTGGGACAAATGTGACCAAACGCCGCTTTCAGTACTTGCCATATGTTGGGTATAAAAAAGTCGCAATTTCAAACTGCGAATACGTGCAGAAAGCCAGAATTTGGCTCCAAAATATGGCTCAGGCCTCGAAATTGGGATATTTGGGATATTTCGAAAACAGCAGGGAAGTTTGTGCAAAATGTGACTCACTGCCTCTCTCAGGACTTGGTATATGTTGGGTATAAAAAGTCTTAATTTCAAACTGCGAATACGTGCATAGAGCCAGAATTTGGCTCCAAAATATGGCTCAGTCCTTGATATTGGGATTTTTGGGATATTTTGAAAACTGCAGGGATGTTTGGGACAAATGTGACCAAACGCCGCTTTCAGTACTTGGCATATGTTGGGTATAAAAAGTCGTAATTTCAAACTGCGAATACGTGCAGAGAGCTTGAATTTGGCTCCAAAATATGGCTGAGGCCTCGAAATTGGGATGTTTGGGATATTTTGAAATCTGCAGGGAGGTTTGGGACAAATATGACCAAACGCCGCTTTCAGTACTTGGCATAAGTTGGGTATAAAAAGTCGTAATTTCAAACTGCGAATACGTGCAGAGAGCCAGAATTTGGCTCCAAAATATGGCTCAGGCCTTGAAATTGAGATGTTTGGGATATTTTGAAATCTGCAGGGGGGATTGGGACAGATGTGACCAAACGCCGCTTTTAGTACTTGGCATATGTTGGGTATAAAAAGTCGTAATTTCAAACTGCGAATACGTGCAGAGAGCCAGAATTTGGCTACAAAAATATGGCTCAAGCCTCGAAATTGGGATATTTGGGATATTTTAAAAACTGCAGGGGGGATTGGGACAGATGTGACCAAACGCCGCTTTTAGTACTTGGCATATGTTGGGTATAAAAAGTCGTAATTTCAAACTGCGAATACGTGAAGAGAGCCAGACGTTGGCTCCAAAATATGACTCAGGCCTCGATATTGGGATGTTTGGGATATTTAGAAAACTGCAGGGAGGTTTGGGACAAATGTGACCAAACGCCGCTTTCAGTACTTGGCATATGTTGGGTATATAAAGCCATAATTTCAAACTGCGAATACGTGCAGAGAGCCAGAATTTGGCTCCAAAATATGGCTCAGGCCTCGAAATTGGGATGTTTGGGATATTTTGAAAACTGCACGGGGGGTTTGGGACAAATGTGACCAAACGCCGCTTTCAGTGCTTGGCATATGTAAGGTATAAAAAGTCGTAATTTCAAACTGCGAATACGTGCAGAGAGCCAGAATTTGGCTCCAAAATATGGCTCAGGCCTCGAAATTGGGATGTTTGGGATATTTTGAAAACTGCACGGGGGGTTTGGGACAAATGTGACCAAACGCCGCTTTCAGTACTTGGCATATGTAAGGTATAAAAAAGTCGTAATTTCAAACTGCGAATACGTGCAGAGAGCCAGAATTTGGCTCCAAAATATGGCTCAGGCCTCGAAATTGGGATGTTTGGGATATTTTGAAAATTGCAGGGGGGATTGAGACAAATGTGACCAAACGCATTGGCATATGTTGGGTATAAAAAGTCGTAATTTTAAACTGCGAGTATGTGCAGAGAGCCAGAATTTGGCTCCAAAATATGGCTCAGGCCTCGAAATTGGGATATTTAGGATATTTCGAAAACTGCAGGGGAGTTTGTGCAAAATGTGACTCACTGCTGCTTTCAGTACTTGGCATATGTTGGGTATAAAAATTCGTAATTTCAAACTGCGAATACGTGCAGATAGCCAGAATTAGGCTCCAAAATATGGCTCAGGCCTCAAAATTGGGATATTTGGGATATTTCGAAAACTGCAGGGAGGTTTCGGACAAATGTGACCAAACGCCGCTTTCAGTACTTGGCATATGTTAGGTATATAAAGTCGTAATTTCAAACTGCGAATACGTGCAGAGAGCCAGAATTTTGCTCCAAACTATGGGTCAGGCCTCGAAATTAGCATGTTTAGGATATTTTGAAAGTTGCTGGGAGGTTTGGGACAAATGTGTCCAAACACCGCTTTCAGTACTTGGCATTTGATGGGTATAAAAAGTCATAATTTCAAACTGCGAATACGTGCTGAGAGCCAGAATTTGGCTCCAAAATATGGCTCAGGGCTCGAAATTGAGATGTTTAGGATATTTTGAAAAATGCAGGGGAGTTTAGCAAAATGTGAGTCACTGCCACTCTTAGTACTTGGCATATGTTGGGTATAAAAAAGTCATAATTTCAAACTGCGAGTACGTGCAGAAAGCCAGAATTTGGCTCCAAAATATGGCTCGGGCCTCGAAAGTGGGATATTTGGGATATTTTGAAAACTGCAGGGGGGTTTGGGACAAATATGACCAAACGCTGCTTTCAGAACTTGGCATAAGTTGGGTATAAAAAGTCGTAATTTCAAACTGCGAATACGTGCAGAGAGCCAGAATTTGGCTACAAAATATGGCTCAGGCCTCGAAATTGGGATGTTTGGGATATTTTGAAAACTGCAGGGGAGTTTGCGCAAAATGTGACTCACTGCCACTTTTAGTACTTGGCATATGTTGGGTATAAAAAGTCGTAATATCAAAATATGAATACGTGCAGAGAGCCAGACGTTGGCTCCAAAATATGACTCAGGCCTCGATATTGGGATGTTTGGGATATTTAGAAAACTGCAGGGAGGTTTGGGACAAAAGTGACCAAACGCCGCTTACAGTACTTGGCATATGTTGGGCATAAAAAAGTAGCAATTTCAAACTGCGAATACGTGCAGAGAGCCAGAATTTGGCTCCAAAATATGGCTCAAGCCTCGAAATTGGGATATTTGGGATATTTTAAAAACTGCAGGGAATTTTGTGCAAAATGTGACTCACTGCTGCTTTCAGTACTTGGAAGATGTTGGGTATAAAAATCGTAATTTCAAACTGCGAATACGTGCAGAGAGCCAGAATTTGGCTACAAAACATGGCTCGGGCCTCGAAATTGGGATATTTGGGATATTTTGAAAATTGCAGGGAATTTTGTGCAAAATGTGACTCACTGCTGCTTTCAGTACTTGGCATATGTTGGGTATAAAAAGTCGTAATTTCAAACTGCGAATACGTGCAGAGAGCCAGAATTTGGCTCCAAAATATGGCTCAGGCCTCGAAATTGAGATGTTTGGGATATTTTGAAAACTGCAGGGGGGATTGGGACAGATGTGACCAAACGCCGCTTTTAGTACTTGGCATATGTTGGGTATAAAAAGTCGTAATTTCAAACTGCGAATACGTGCAGAGAGCCAGACGTTGGCTCCAAAATATGACTCAGGCCTCGATATTGGGATGTTTGGGATATTTAGAAAACTGCAGGGAGGTTTGGGACAAATGTGACCAAACGCCGCTTGCAGTACTTGGCATATGTTGGGTATATAAAGCCATAATTTCAAACTGCGAATACGTGCAGAGAGCCAGAATTTGGCTCTAAAATATGGCTCAGGCCTCGAAATTGGGATGTTTGGGATATTTTGAAAATTGCAGGGGGAATTGAGACAAATGTGACCAAACGCATTGGCATATGTTGGGTATAAAAAGTCGTAATTTTAAACTGCGAGTATGTCCAGAGAGCCAGAATTTGGCTCCAAAATATGGCTCAGGCCTCGAAATTGGGATATTTAGGATATTTCGAAAACTGCAGGGGAGTTTGTTCGAATGTGACTCACTGCCGCTTTCAGGACTCAGCATATGTTGGGTATAAAATGTCGTAATTTCAAACCGCGAATACGTGCATAGAGCCAGAATTTGGCTCCAAAATATTGCTGAGGCCTCGAAATTGGGATGTTTGGGATATTTTGAAAACTGCAGGGGGGGATTGGGACAAATGTGACCAAACGCCGCTTTCAGTACTTGGCATATGTTGGGTATAAAAAATTCGTAATTTCAAACTGCGAATACGTGCAGAGAGCCAGAATTTTGCTCCAAATATGGCTCAGGCCTCGAAATTAGGATGTTTGGGATATTTTGAAAACTGCGGGGGGGTTTGGGACAAATATGACCAAACGCCGCTTTCAGTTCTTGGCATATGTTGTGTATAAAAATTCGTAATTTCAAACTGCGAATACGTGCTGAGAGCCAGAGTTTGGCTCCAAAATATAGCTCAGGCCTCGAAATAGGAATATTTGGGATATTTTGAAAACTGCAGGGGAGTTTCTGCAAAATGTGACTCTCTGCCTCTTTCAGTACTTGGCTTATGTTGGGTATAAAAAGTAGAAATTTCAAACTGCGAATAGGTGCTGAGAGCCAGAATTTGACTCCAAAATATGGCTCAGGCCTCGAAATTGGGATGTTTGGGATATTTTGAAAACTGCAGGGGAGTTTCTGCAAAATGTGACTCACTGCCTCTTTCAGTACTTGGCATATGTTGGGTATAAAAATTCGTAATTTCAAACTGCGAATATGTGCAGAGAGCCAGAATTAGGCTCCAAAATATGGCTCAGGCCTCGAAATTGGGATATTTGGGATATTTCGAAAACTGCAGGGGAGTTTGTGCAAAATGTGACTCACTCCCACTTTAAGGACTTGGCATATGTTGGGTATAAAAAGTCATAAACTCAATCTGCGAATACGTGCAGAGAGCCAGCATTTTGCTCGAAAATATGGCTCAGGCCTTGAAATTGAGATGTTTGGGATATTTTGAAAACTGCAGGGGGGATTGGGACAGATGTGACCAAACGCCGCTTTTAGTACTTGGCATATGTTGGGCATAAACAAGTCGCAATTTCAAACTGCGAATATGTGCAGAGAGCCAGAATTAGGCTCCAAAACATGGCTAAGGCCTCGAAATTGGGATATTTGGGATATTTTGAAAACTGCAGGGGGGTTTGGGACAAATATGACCAAACGCTGCTTTCAGAACTTGGCATAAGTTGGGTATAAAAAGTCGTAATTTCAAACTGCGAATACGTGCAGAGAGCCAGAATTTGGCTACAAAATATGGCTCAGGCCTCGAAATTTGGATGTTTGGGATATTTTGAAAACTGCAGGGGAGTTTGTGCAAAATGTGACTAACTTCCACTTTCAGTACTTGGCATATGTTGGGTATGAAAATCGTAATTTCAAACCGCGAACACGTGCAGAGAGCCAGAATTTGGCTCCAAAATATGGCTCAGGCCTCGAAATTGGGATATTTGGGATATTTTGAAAACTGCAGGGGGGTTTGTGCAAAATGTGACTAACTGCCACTTTCATTACTTGGCATATATTGGGTATAAAAAATCGTAATTTCAAACTGCGAATACGTGCAGAGAGCCAGAATTTGGCTCCAAAATGTGAATCAGGCCTTAAAATTGGATGTTTGGGATATTTTGAAAACTGCAGGGGGGGATTGCTCCAAATGTGACCAAACGCCGCTTTCAGTAATTGGCATATGTTGGGCATAAAAAAAGTCGTAATTTCAAACTGCGAATACGTGCAGAGAGCCAGAATTTGGCTCCAAAATTTGGGCTCAGGCCTCGAAATTGGGATGTTTGGGATATTTCGAAAACTGCAGGGGAGTTTGTGCGAAATGTGACTCACTGCCGTTATCAGGACTTGGCATATGTTGTAAATGTCGTAATTTCAAACCGTGAATACGAGCATAGAGCCAGAATATGGCTTCAAAATATGGCTCAGGCCTCGAAATTGGAATGTTTGGGATATTTTTGAAAACTGCAGGGAGGGGTTTGGGACAAATGTTACCAAACGCCGCTTCCAGTACTTGGCATATGTTTGGGTATAAAAAAGTCGTAATTTTAAACTGCGAATACGTGCAGAGAGCCAGAATTTGGCTTCAAAATATGGCTCAGGCCTCGAAATTGGGATATTTGGGATATTTTGAAAACTGCAGGGGGGTTTGGGACAAATGTGACCAAACAACGTTTTCAGTACTTGGCATATGTTGGGTATAAAAAAGTCGTAATTTTAAACTGCGAATACGTGCAGAGAGCCAGAATTTGGCTCCAAAATATGGCTCAGGCCTCGAAATTGGGATATTTGGGATATTTTGAAAACTGCTTTGGGGGTTTGGGACAAATGTGAACAAAAGCCGCTTTCAGTACTTGGCATATGTTGGGCATAAAAAAAGTCGTAATTTCAAACTGCGAATACGTGCAGAGAGCCAGAATTTGGCTTCAAAATATTTCTCAGGCCTCGAAATTAGCATGTTTGGGATTTTTGAAAACTGCAGGGAGGTTTGGGACAAATGTGACCAAATGCCGCTTTTAGTACTTGGCATATGTTGAGTATAAAATTTGCAATTTCAAACTGCGAATACGTGCAGAGAGCCAGAATTTGGCTCCAAAAATTGGCTCAGGCCTCGAAATTGGGATGTTTGGGATATTTTCGAAAACTGCAGGGGAGTTTGTGCGAAATGTGACTCACTGCCGCTTTCAGCACTTGGCATATGTTGAGTATAAAAAGTCGTAATTTAAAACTTCGAATACGTGCAGAGAGCCAGAATTTGGCTACAAAATATGGATCAGGCCTCAAAATTGCGATGTTTGGGATATTTTGAAAACTGCAGGGGAGTTTGTGCAAAATGTGACTCAATGCTGCTTTCAGGGCTTGGCATATGTTGGGTATAAAAAGTCGTAATTTTAATCTGCGAATACGTGCATAGAGCCAGAATTTGACTCCAAAATATGGCTCAGGCCTTGAAATTGGGATGTTTGGGATATTCTGAAAACTGCAGGGAGGTTTGGGACAAAAGTGATGAACGCCGCTTTCAGTACTTGGCATATGTTGGGTATATAAATTCATAATTTCAAACTGCAAATACGTGCAGATAGCCAGAATTTGGCTCCAAAATATGGCTCATGCCTCGAAATTGGGATGTTTTGAAAACTTTAAAAACTGCAGGGGAGTTTGTGCAAAATGTGACTCACTGCTGCTTTCTGTACTTGGCATATGTTGGGGTATAAAAAAGTCGTAATTTCAAACAGCGAATACGTGCAGAGAGCCAGAATTTGGCTCCAAAAATATGGCTCAGGTGTCGAAATTGAGATATTTGGGATATTTCGAAAACTGCAAGGGAGTTTGTGCAAAATGTGACTCACTGCCGCTTTCAGGACTTGGCATATGTTTGAATAAATAGTCGTAATTTCAAACTGCGAATACGTGCAGAGAGCCAGAATTTGGCTCCAAAATATGGCTCAGGCGTCGAAATTGGGATGTTTGAGACATTTTGAAAACTGCAGTGAGGTTTGGGACAAATATGACCAACGTCGCTTACAGTACTTGGCATATGTTTTTGTATATAAAGTCGTAATTTCAATCTGCGAATACGTGCAGAGAGCTTGAATTTAGCTCCAAAATATGGCTCAGGCCTCGAAAGTAGGATGTTTGGGATATTTTGAAAACTGCAGGGGAGTTTGTGCAAAATGTGAACTCACTGCTGCTTTCAGTACTTGGCATATGTTGGGTATAAAAAGTCGTAATTTCGAACTGCGAATACGTGCAGAGAGCCAGAATTTGGCTCGAAAATATTGCTCAGGCCTCGAAATTGGGATATTTGGGATATTTCGAAAACTGGAAGGAAGTTTGTGCAAAATGTGACTTACTGCCGCTTTCAGGAATTGGCATATGTTGGGTATAAAAAGTCGTAATTTCAATCTGCGAATACGTGCATAGAGCCAGAATTTGGCTCCAAAAAATGGCTCAGGCCTCGAAATTTGGATATTTGGGATATTTCGAAAACTGCAGGGGAGTTTGTGCGAAATGTGACTCACTGCCGGTTTCAGGACTTGGCATATGTTGGGTATAAAATATCGTAATTTCAAGCCTCGAATACGTGCATAGAGCCAGAATTTGGCTCCAAAATATGGCTCAGGCCTCGAAATTGGGATGTTTGAGATATTTTGAAAACTGCAGGAGGGTTTGGGACAAAGGTTACCAAACGCCGCTTTCAGTACTTGGCATAAATTGGGTATAAAAAAGTCGTAATTTCAAACTGCGAATACGTGCAGAGAGCCAGAATTTGGCTCAAAAATATGGCTCAGGCCTCAAAATTGGGATATTTATGATATTTCGAAAATTGCAGGGGAGTTTGTGCAAAATGTGACTCACTGCCGCTTTCAGTACTTGGCATATGTTGGGTATAAAAATCCTAATATCAAACTGCGAATACGTGCAGAGAGCCAGAATTTGGCTCCAAAATATGGCTGAGGCCTCGATATTGTGATGTTTGGGATATTTTGAAAACTGCAGGGAGGTTTGGGACAAATGTAACCAAACGCCGCTTTCAGTACTTGGCATATGTTGGTATAAAAAAGTCGTTGTTTCAAACTGCGTATACGTGCAGAGAGCCAGAATTTGGCTCCAAAATATGGCTCAGTCCTCGAAATTGGGATATTTGGGATATTTCGAAAACTGCAGGGGAGTTTGTGCGAAATGTGACTCACTGCCGCTTTCAGGGCTTGGCATATGTTGGGTATAAAATGTCGTCATTTCAAACCACGATACATGCATAGAGCCAGAATTTGGCTCCAAAATTTGGCTCAGGCCTCGAAATAGGGATGTTTGGGATATTTTGAAAACTACAGTGGGGGGATTGGGACAAATGTGACCAAATGCCGCGTTCAGTACTTGGCATATGTTGGGCATAAAAAAGTCGTAATTTCAAACTGCGAATACGTGCAGAGAGCCAGCATTTGGCTCCAAAATATGGCTCAGTCCTCGAAATTGGGATATTTGGGATATTTCGAAAACTGCAGGGGAGTTTGTGCAAAATGTGACTCACTGCCGCTTTCAGTATTTGGCATATGTTGGGTATAAAAAGTCGTAATTTCATACTGCGAGTACGTGCAGAGAGCCAGAATTTGGCTCCAAAATATGGCTCAGGCCTCAAAATTGGGATGTTTGGGATATTTTGAAAACTGCAGGGGGGGTTTGGGACAAATGTGACCAAACGCCGCTTTCAGTACTTGGCATATGTTGGGTATAAAAAAGTCGTAATTTTCAAACTGCGAATACGTGCAGAGAAGCCAGAATTTGGCTCCAAAATATGGCTCAGGCCTCGAAAATTGGGATGTTTGGGATATTTTGAAAACTGCAGGGGAGTTTGTGTGAAATGTGACTCACTGCCGCTTTCAAGACTTGGCATATGTTGGGTATAAAAAAGTCGTAATTCAAACTGCGAATACGTGCAGAGAGGCCAGAATATGGCTCCAAAATATGGCTCAGGCCTCGAAATTGGGATATTTGGATATTTCGAAAACTCCAGGGGAGTTTGTGCGAAATGTGATTCACTGCCGCTTTCAAGACTTGGCATATGTTGGGTATAAAATGTCGTAATTTCAAACCGCGAATACGTGCATAGAGCCAGAATTTGGCTCTAAAATATGGCTAAGGCCTCGAAATTGGGATGTTTGGGATATTTTGAAAACTGCAGGGGGGGGGGGGGTTGGGACAAATGTGACCAAACACCGCTTTCAGTACTTGGCATATGTTGGGTATAAAAAAGTCGTAATTTCATACTGTGAATATGTGCAGAGAGCCAGAAGTTGGCTCCAAAATATGGCTCAGGCCTCGAAATTGGGATATTTGGGATATTTCGAAAACTGTAGGGGAGTTTGTGCAAAATTTGACTCACTGCTGCTTTCAGGACTTAGCATATGTTGGGTATAAAATGTCGTAATTTCAAACCGCGAATACGTGCATGGAGCCAGAATTTGGCTCTAAAATATTGCTCAGTCCTCGAAATTGGGATGTTTGGGATATTTTGAAAACTGAAGGAGGGTTTGGGACAAATATGACCAAACGCCGCTTTCAGAACTTGGCATATGTTGGGTATAAAAAGTCGTAATTTCAAACTGCGAAAACGTGCAGAGAGCTTGAATTTGGCTTTTAAAATATGGCTCAGGCCTTGAAAGTGGGATGTTTGGGATATTTTGAAAACTGCAGGGGGGGTTTGGGACATATGTGACCAAACGCTGCTTTCAATACTTGGCATACGTTGGGTATAAAAAAGTCGTAATTTCAAACTGCGAATACTTGCAGAGAGCCAGAGTTTAGCTCCAAAATATGGCTCACACCTCGAAATTGGGATGTTTGGGATATTTCGAAAACTGCAGGGGAGTTTGTGCAAAATGTGACTCACTGCCCCTTTCAGTACTTGGCATATGTTGGGTATAAAAATCGTAATATCAAACTGCGAATACGTGCAGAGAGCCAGAATTTGGCTCCAAAAATATGGCTCAGGCCTCGATATTGTGATGTTTGGGATATTTTGAAAACTGCAGGGAGGTTTGGGACAAATGTAACCAAACGCCGCTTTCAGTACTTGGCATATGTTGGGTATAAAAAATTCGTAATTTCCTACTGCGAATACGTGCAGAGAGCCAGAAGTTGGCTCCAAAATATGGCTCAGGCCTCGAAATTGGGATATTTGGGATATTTCGAAAACTGTTGGGGAGTTTGTGCAAAATTTGACTCGCCGCCGCTTTCAGGACTTGGCATATGTTGGGTATAAAAAAGTCGTAATTTCAAACTGCGAATACGTACAGAGAGCCAGAATATGGCTCCAAAATATGGCTCAGGCCTCGAAATAGCGATGTTTGGGATATTTTGAAAACTGCAGGGGGGTTTGGGACAGATATGACCAAACGCTGCTTTCAGAACTTGGCATATGTTGGGTATAAAAAGTCGTAATTTCAAACTGCGAATACGTGCAGAGAGCTTGAATTTGGCACCAAAATCTGGCTCAGGCCTCGAAAGTGGGATGTTTGGGATATTTTGATAACTGCAGGGGAGTTTGAGCAAAATGTGACTCACTGCCGCTTTCAGTTCTTGGCATATGTGGGGTATAAAAATTGGTAATTTCAAACAGCGAATACGTGCAGAGAGCCAGAATTTGGCTCCAAAATATGGCTCAGGCCTCAAAATTGGGATATTTGGGATATTTCGAAAACTGCAGGGTGTTTGTGCGAAATGTGACTCACTGTCTCTTTCAGGACTTGGCATATGTTGGGTATAAAATGTCGTAATTTCAAACTGCGAATACGTGCATAGAGCCAAGAATTTGGCTCCAAAATATGGATCAGGCCCGAAATTGGGATGTTTGGGATATTTTGAAAACTGCAGGGGGGTTTGGGACAAATGTGACCAAATGCCGCTTTTCATTACTTGGCATATGTTGGGTATAAAAAATTCGTAATTTCAAACTGCGAATACGTGCAGAGAGCCAGAATTTGGCTCCAAAATATGGCTCAGGCCTCGAAATTGGGATGTTTGGGATATTTTGAAAACTGCAGGGGAGTTTGTGTGAAATGTGACTCACTGCCGCTTTCAAGACTTGGCATATGTTGGGTATAAAAAAGTCGTAATTTCAAACTGCGAATACGTGCAGAGAGCCAGAATATGGCTCCAAAATATGGCTCAGGCCTCGAAATTGGGATATTTGGGATATTTCGAAAACTCCAGGGAGTTTGTGCGAAATGTGATTCACTGCCGCTTTCAAGACTTGGCATATGTTGGGTATAAAATGTCGTAATTTCAAACTGCGAATACGTGCAGAGAGCCAGAATATGGCTCAAAATATGGCTCAGGCCTCGAAATTGGGATATTTGGGATATTTCGAAAACTCCAGGGGAGTTTGTGCGAAATGTGATTCACTGCCGCTTTCAAGACTTGGCATATGTTGGGTTATAAAATGTCGTAATTTCAAACCGCGAATACGTGCATAGAGCCAGAATTTGGCTCTAAAATATGGCTAAGGCCTCGAAATTGGGATGTTTGGGATATTTTGAAAACTGCAGGGGGGGGGGGGTTGGGACAAATGTGACCAAACACCGCTTTCAGTACTTTGGCATATGTTGGGTATAAAAAAGTCGTAATTTCATACTGTGAATATGTGCAGAGAGCCAGAAGTTGGCTCCAAATATGGCTCAGGCCTCGAAATTGGGATATTTGGGATATTTCGAAAACTGTAGGGGAGTTTGTGCAAAATTTGACTCACTGCTGCTTTCAGGACTTAGCATATGTTGGGTATAAAATGTCGTAATTTCAAACCGCGAATACGTGCATGGAGCCAGAATTTGGCTCTAAAATATTGCTCAGTCCTCGAAATTGGGATGTTTGGGATATTTTGAAAACTGAAGGAGGGTTTGGGACAAATATGACCAAACGCCGCTTTCAGAACTTGGCATATGTTGGGTATAAAAAGTCGTAATTTCAAACTGCGAAAACGTGCAGAGAGCGTGAATTTGGCTTTTAAAATATGGCTCAGGCCTTGAAAGTGGGATGTTTGGGATATTTTGAAAACTGCAGGGGGGGGTTTGGGACAAATGTGACCAAACGCTGCTTTCAATACTTGGCATACGTTGGGTATAAAAAAGTCGTAATTTCAAACTGCGAATACTTGCAGAGAGCCAGAGTTTAGCTCCAAAATATGGCTCACACCTCGAAATTGGGATGTTTGGGATATTTCGAAAACTGCAGGGGAGTTTGTGCAAAATGTGACTCACTGCCCCTTTCAGTACTTGGCATATGTTGGGTATAAAAATCGTAATATCAAACTGCGAATACGTGCAGAGAGCCAGAATTTGGCTCCAAAATATGGCTCAGGCCTCGATATTGTGATGTTTGGGATATTTTGAAAACTGCAGGGAGGTTTGGGACAAATGTAACCAAACGCCGCTTTCAGTACTTGGCATATGTTGGGTATAAAAAATTCGTAATTTCATACTGCGAATACGTGCAGAGAGCCAGAAGTTGGCTCCAAAATATGGCTCAGGCCTCGAAATTGGGATATTTGGGATATTTCGAAAACTGTTGGGGAGTTTGTGCAAAATTTGACTCGCCGCCGCTTTCAGGACTTGGCATATGTTGGGTATAAAAAAGTCGTAATTTCAAACTGCGAATACGTACAGAGAGCCAGAATATGGCTCCAAAATATGGCTCAGGCCTCGAAATAGCGATGTTTGGGATATTTTGAAAACTGCAGGGGGGTTTGGGACAAATATGACCAAACGCTGCTTTCAGAACTTGGCATATGTTGGGTATAAAAAGTCGTAATTTCAAACTGCGAATACGTGCAGAGAGCTTGAATTTGGCACCAAAATCTGGCTCAGGCCTCGAAAGTGGGATGTTTGGGATATTTTGATAACTGCAGGGGAGTTTGAGCAAAATGTGACTCACTGCCGCTTTCAGTTCTTGGCATATGTGGGGTATAAAAATTGGTAATTTCAAACAGCGAATACGTGCAGAGAGCCAGAATTTGGCTCCAAAATATGGCTCAGGCCTCAAAATTGGGATATTTGGGATATTTCGAAAACTGCAGGGGTGTTTGTGCGAAATGTGACTCACTGTCTCTTTCAGGACTTGGCATATGTTGGGTATAAAATGTCGTAATTTCAAACTGCGAATACGTGCATAGAGCCAGAATTTGGCTCCAAAATATGGATCAGGCCTCGAAATTGGGATGTTTGGGATATTTTGAAAACTGCAGGGGGGGTTTGGGACAAATGTGACCAAATGCCGCTTTCATTACTTGGCATATGTTGGGTATAAAAAATTCGTAATTTCAAACTGCGAATACGTGCAGAGAGCCAGAATTTGGCTCCAAAATATGACTCAGGCCTCGAAATTGGGATATTTGGGATATTTCGAAAACTCCAGGGGTTTGTGCGAAATGTGACTCACTGCCGCTTTCAGTACTTGGCATATGTTGGGTATAAAATGTCGTAATTTCAAACCGCGAATACGTGCATAGAGCCTGAATTTGGCTCCAAAATATGGCTCAGGCCTCGAAATTGGGATGTTTGGGATATTTTGAAAACTGCAGGGGAGTTTGTGCGAAATGTGACTCACTGCCGCTTTCAAGACTTGGCATATGTTGGGTATAAAAAATTCGTAATTTCAAACTGCGAAAACGTGCAGAGAGCCAGAATATGGCTCCAAAATATGGCTCAGGCCTCGAAATTGGGATGTTTGGGATATTTTGAAAACTGCAGGGGGTTTGGGACAAATGTGACCAAACACTGCTTTCAGTACTTGGTATATGTTGGGTATAAAAATCGTAATATCAAACTGGGAATATGTGCAGAGAGCTAGAATTTGGCTCCAAAATATGGCTCAGGCCTCGATATTGTGATGTTTGGGATATTTTGAAAACTGCAGGGAGGTTTGGGACAAATATAACCAAACGCCGCTTTCAAAACTTGGCATATGTTGGGTATAAAAAGTCATAATTTCAAACTGCGAATACGTGCAGAGAGCTTGAATTTGGCTCCAAAATATGGCTCAGGCCATGAAAGTGGGATGTTTGGGATATTTTGAAAACTGCAGGGGAGTTTGAGCAAAATGTGACTCACTGCCGCTTTCAGTACTTGGCATATGTTTGGTATAAAAAGTCGTAATTTCAAACTGCGAATACGTGCAGAGAGCCAGAATTTGGCTCCAAAATATGACTCAGGCCTCAAAATTGGCATATTTAGGATATTTAGAAAACTGCAGGGGAGTTTGTAGGAAATGTGACTCACTGCCGCTTTTAGGACTTGGCATATGTTGGGTATAAAAAAGTCGTAATTTCAAACTGCGAATACGTGCAGAGAGCCAGAATATGGCTCCAAAATATGGCTCAGGCCGCGAAATTGGGATATTTGGGATATTTCGAAAACTCCAGGGGAGTTTGTGCGAAATGTGACTCACTGCCGCTTTCAAGACTTGGCATATGTTAGGTATAAAATGTCGTAATTTCAAACCGCGAATACGTGCATAGAGCCAGAATTTCGCTCCAAAATATGGTTTAGTCCTCGAAATTATGATGTTTGGGATATTTTGAAAACTGCAGGGGAGTTTGTGCGAAATGTGACTCACTGCCGCTTTCAGGACTTGGCATATGTTGGGTATAAAATGTCGTAATTTCAAACCGCGAATACGTGCATAGAGCCAGAATTTGGTCCCAAAATATGGCTAAGGCCTCGAAATTGGGATGTTTGGGATAGTTTGAAAACTGCAGGGGAGTTTGTGCGAAATGTGACTCACTGCCGCTTTCAGGACTTGGCATATGTTGGGTATAAAATATCGTAATTTCAAACCGCGAATACGTGAATAGAGACAGAATTTGGTTTCAAAATATGGCTCAGGCCTCGAAATTGGGATGTTTGGGATATTTTGAAAACTGCAGGTGGGTTTGGGACAATTTTGACCAAACGCCTCTTTCAGTACTTGGTAAATGTTGGGTAAAAAACAGTTGTAATTTCAAACTGCGAATACGTGCAGAGAGCCAGAACTTGGCTCCAAAATATGGCTCAGGCCTCGATATTATGATGTTTGGGATATTTTGAAAACTGCAGGGGGGTTTGAGACAAATGTGACCAAACGCCGCTTTCAGTACTTGGCATATGTTGGGTATAAAAAAGTGGTAATTTCAAACTGCGAAAACGTGCAGAGAGCCAGAATTTGGCTCCAAAATATGGCTCAGACCTCAAAATTGGGATAT